>NC_052488.1:24063309-24151401 GCF_009730915.1 Dioscorea cayenensis subsp. rotundata
ATATTATAATTCTATGATATCAGAATACTATATCAAAATGTTCATCACTGCTTATGGGCCCATTGTGAAAGAACAATTTTCTCCTCCAAAGTTGAATATAGCTAGCCTGACTTTTGAAAACTCCTTTGTTAGTTAGAATTTAAACTGTCCCACTGATATCCACTAGTTAATACACCCTAAAAAGGAAATCATTGTGTGGGGGGGTGTGAAAGCGAGGATGTAAAATGGAAAATAAGTGCAAGCAGAAACCTAATCAGGGTGTGTAGTTTGATAACTGAATCTAGAAACCTAGCCATCTGAGGCTGTTATTTTGATAATGATCTTAATATTTTTATTGGGATTGAGTAGTTAAAGCCAGGAGTTTTCTGTAACACTTCTGGTCTGCAAATAAACCTTGTCAGCCCAAAAGCATTCCATCTCAATAATGCAGCACCAGGCACATCTATAATGGTATAAACACACACACCATGCATATTTGAACCTAGAAACTTTGAACGGAGAGAAAATAAAACCAAGAGAACAGGTGATAAGAAGACTTCAGAGGGAGAGATTATTATCAACTGGTCCCTCACTGAATTAATTGCAGTCACATAAAAATTTCGAGTTGGTTATTTTTTATTTTTATTTTTAAAAAGTGACAAAGTCCACATGCACAAAAGAAAGTAAGAATAAAAACAACTAAACGGCTGAAACAACAACAGAATGATGTGTGCCTGCCTAGAAGGGACAAACATGGGCAGAACACCTGACTGGCCAGGAATCTGCTGTGAGTGCCACCACCCCAGTGCCTGATCAGACATCCCACCAGGAGCACTCCACCTGGGTGGATCCTCCCATGCCTGAAACACCAGTTTATTTGAAGTGAAGTATGCTCACCAAACCTGCCTGCTGAGGGGCTAGAGCCGTGCAGAAAACCAAGGTGATCAGAACATGGCAACTCCTGGAGATAGAAGAAAGTGGAGAAACGAAGACAAAGAAATGTAATCATTCCTACAAGCCAAACATACAAACAAATCATTTTAATAAAATGAGGCCCTTAAGTGAATTTGTAGAAGACAAGGCCGAAGTTTGAAGTCCACCAGGGACTCACATCTCACCCACAAGGAGGAGCCTGGAGAGGCGATAAACCGAATAGGTGCAAGAAGAAACTCCAGATAGGTTGTACAAAACTGGCAATTGATGCAAGATGCATCCACCAATTCATGCCCAACATGGCAAAGAACACACGTGGTGGTAGGAAGCTTGTTGCAACGCCGGATTTTGCCAAATTTTCCACATGAGAACTATCCATCCAAGTTGACAATTCAGAAAATATTTACTTCTGGCAGATGCTAGAGGTCCAAAAATCTTAGCAAAATCTGGACATCTAACCCCACCATCAATCAGGAATAAGTAAAAGGATTTAACTGAAAATCTCCCGTTCGGCGTTAGGGTCCACCTCTTCAAATCTTCTCCAAACAAACCAGCCCAAAGGGAGTAGATCTCCAAAAACGTCTCACCCAAGTCCTCCTGAAACGGGCACGCTAGATCCAAACTGTGTCTCAGCTCCGAAAATGTACCCATTGTAGTTTAATCCCAGACGAGAAAAAAACAAGTCAGCCAAATATACAGGAGCACGATCAAACAACCATTTATCCCTTCCGTAATAAAAGATCGCGGTTTCATCGTGGACGATTTGCTCCAAAGTAAGTCCCTAAAAAGTTTAATACAAACAGCAAAAAGAGACCGGGATCTACAAAGCAGCAAAGCAACTGCTGATGGTGGAGATGCAAAGCCCTATGAAACCTGGAAATTGAAGGCGCAATGATAGCCATCCAATTAGTTTTGCACGATGACACCACCACTTCCTGAGAGGGGCGGAGTTGAAACCCGCAATCTAAATGCCCCAACCACCTGTAGTCTTAGATCGACATATATATACTCTCCAGCCAACCAGTCGACATTTGGGATTATTTGAATGTCTCAGTTTGACCACAGGAAGTCGCCCTAATCCGATCAACCTCCTTGACGACCCAAATTGGAAGTTTGTTATGTATAAATGTATAGCAGAGATAACACCGAGTTCAGCAGGGTAAGCCTACCCCCCACAGACAATTGTCGAGCTTTCCTGGATTATAATCTGACCTCCTGACCTTAGTACTGGCGCATTATCCCAATCCTTCTTCCTTGGCCTTCTTCCCGAGATAGGAATACCCAGATAGGTGACCGGAAGACGATCAACAGCGCAGTTCAGGGTCAGGGCCTCAGCATGGTTCAGGAGGCTATCAGAACCAGAGGAAAAAAGGCACGTTTTCGAGAAATTGGTTTGCAGACCAGACATTCCTTCAAATCAATATAGCAACAGCTTAATGATGCGTAAATTCTCAAGACCCCCCAGTGATCAGAATGAGCAAGTCATCAGCGTGAGTGCGTCACATGGGCAGCGTGCCTGCACCCGGTGGGACCCCACCAGTAGCAACACCACAGAGTGTAATGCATGAGAAAACATCGTCCCGACTACATCCAAGCTACCGGGACAAAAGGCAGGGGAAAGCGTCCCCTGTCCCAAGCCACGGCGGTACCACAGGCACTTAGCGCTCGGCGAACCATTAACTAGCAAATATTGGTCCCATGGAGGGAGGCGAGGGGATACGCGCATCGAGTCTGCGACGTCTACCAAAACTAGCCTACCATCGGATCAAAAGAAAGTCCCAGTCCACTGAGTAGAATGCCTTAGAAAAATCCACCTTGAGGATAAGGGCACTGGAAGCCTTTGCTTATGAATCGTTTGAAAACTCAACTCCTCCACCATATAGCAATGTTGTCGATAATAAGCATACCACCTTTAACGAAAGGCCGATCGTGGTGAGTTATGCCTGGTCATGATCGCCATTTACCTTACATTTCTAGCCTAGAAGCCAAGATTTCGAGATGATCTTAAGGCTGAGTTCATAAGGATCATGCTATGGTCACAATATTTAATCTCATATAATTACAGAGGCCAGTGAACCAATGGAACAATTATTATGATTTATCTACACAAGACTAAAAACTGGAATAATAATTTATCATTATTTTACTAAAATAAATAAGAAACTAGAAATCAAATGATCTTATTATAAACAATTATCACAAAACAAGAAAGGGTGTTTTAGACATCATCAATCCCACCTTTTTAAATAAGTGAGATAAAAGCTTGTTATGTCTAAAACTTGTTGGTATGTATTTAAGTAATTATTATTACAAAACTAAAGTCAACACGGAAACTGTTGGCCATTCTTAGGAATTCACACTCTATTCATATATCTTTATGCCTACATTTGCTTTAAAATTTCATTAGTGTCTGAAAGTGAAAACCACATTAGTCTCACTTGTTAATAATATTAAAAAGAGATTATTGCACATGGTGCATGAAAAGTAAAATAAAAGGTGAGATGCATCTGAGGATAGTTCTTGAAACCAGAATGAATACACCAAGCAAATATATATTAGATTGCATGGGCAACGAGGGAGATGCCAAAGGGCAGCAAATAATCTAAATATTATTATGATCACATGAACAACGACGAGGAGATGCCAAAGGGTAAGAACAATATAAATATTAGTGCCCTAGCAAATCCATCCTAAAATCCTATGTTCTTAAGAGTCTCATCAAACACATGATAGGAAATAAGCTATGACCTTCCTGATCCATTAAACAAAACAAAACAAAACAGCATACAAAAATATAAAACCCAGTCAGCATCTCACCCACCTCCTTATAAATGGCCAAGTGAAGAATCCTCTCCTCACAAAGAAAACTGGATCTAAAGTTGGTGAGGAAAGACAAGGAAATAAAAGAGGAGAGAATACGATGATGCTGGTTTATTCACAGCAGATGGTCTCTGAAGGGAGAAGACAGCTCTGGTGACAGGAGGAACAAAAAGGGATAGGGTTCAGTTTTATCTTCTCCATTTTACACCCTCATACATTACATATGTAATTAAATTAAGTGTTGATGCACGGCTATAAGATTAAGGATTTGTTTCATATTCATGCAGGAAGGCAGTGGTTGAGGAATTCTGGCAACCTTGGGATGCCACTAGTGCACACATGCTCACACGCAGCGAAACCGAGGCTGAAGGCGATCTTGCAAGTATGGACTGACAAAGGGACCGCCGCATGCTCTACAGGTGGCTCAGTATGTGATAGTTGCTTCACGCGCGCAGCGCGAGAAGCTCTATAGCTGATGTTTCGTCCAACTTCACAGGAAAACTTGACATATCTCTGGTAAACTACTTCTGGTTTTGTGTCGAATTAATCTCATTTTAGTTCATAAGCTATTTTATGGCAATGCGTAGCATGTGATGACCATGTTAATTTCTTGACGTACGTGTTTTCTGTAAGTAATGCGGGGACAGTTGCCAAAACCAACTGTTGAGTTTACAGAGGAGGGAGGCGGCTTTTATCTGGACCAATACCAACTATGGATCTTGTTTAACATTTGCCAGCTCGCACACCACCCTCTCTTAGAAAGCTTCAGGTTGTGCAAGTATAGTGATTGTCTCTTCTGTTGCTTGCTGGTATTGTTGCCGGTCATCGCTTTGGGAACACCCTGATGATATCCTTCAAATCTCAAAGGTGATGATCGGTGATCCATGTATATATATATATATATATAATACAATGTCTAAATTTAAATGAGTTTGAATGGTGAGTGTGCGGGAGCACTGAATCAACTGGCAGGCAAACTTCGTGGCCTGTGACTGGGCAAAGGACAACATCCGCGCCACCTGTCCGTCACCATCATTCACAGCTCCTCTGGTTCAATCTGTAAAGGCCATTTTTCTGATCACATACCACTACTATCTTCTGGTTTATCGAAATGCATGGCGCTTAATATGTTTGATCATTTTTAATTTGCAGATGCTTGAGAACGGAGGAAATTTGTAAAATATATACAAGAGCGCACACCACTCATGCGTGTGGCAAGAGCCGGAGGAGGTGCCAGGTCCGATTGCCTTCTTGTGCGCCTACAGCCTCATACATCACTGTGCAAACTATCTCTGCCGACGGTGGAGCGCACAATCAAATGGCTTTCTTCTGTCATGCACAGAAGGACTAGAATTTGAAATCCCATCTGCTACATGGCAAAGCCATTATCTGTCGGTCTCACTCTCTTTTATCTCCCTTTTAATTTCATCTCTCTCTTGAGGCGGTTCCTTAAGTTCTTCAGGTCATTGACGTGTGAATAAAGTGATCCACCTATACCTGGACTGGTGCGTTTGTCTCACTGGTTACATCCCTCTTGTCTCTTGTCAAGGATTCTCTTGTGATTCTTCATCGTCCCTTTATTCTCTTTCGAATAACAAACATGACCTCGCTCTACGGCCAGACATTATTAAGCCTTCTCTCTTTGTATCAGTTCTATTAAATCCTAATAATACCGGCCTATTGCTAAGCGCAAACCAAACTCTTCATGCAAGTATGTGGATTTAGAGCTTAGCATCCTTAAAATTTCTTACTGTGTTCTATGGGAATGAAGTTGGGACAGAGATGTTTTAAAGGAAACTCACTCTTTGGATCCCTTCTGTGAATTCTCCTATTATGAGTTAAACGAACAGAGTCAAAACCTAGTGCTGCCCTAACTGTGGTGCATATACCCATGCTGCATACATACATATATATACCTTGTACCCTAAATCCTAAACTCTAAACTTTATAAAATATATATATTTACCTATATAACAGTATCATATACAACTTTAAACTGTAAAAACATGGAGAATTTTCCTTGGTAGCAATGAGCTTTGAAAGCTTTTAAAACATGTAGCTCCTAAAACCAAAAATCTCCTTCTAAGTATAGTTGGTAAAGTGAAAATTGCCGGATTTTGATATGCATAATAATTATATGGATCAAACTATATATTTATTAAAAGCAGCATGCTTTTAAATTTTGGGCCTGAAATTTCTATGCACATTTTGTGGACTAAAAATTGAAAGTGATGATCATACGTAGTATTTGTTGTTTGTCTGCCCAGCCGAGACTAAAGCAGTTGACATTGCTAGATGTCTTGATTGGCGAACTCGTCGTTTATTTGGTGGGGCTTAGACGCGACAGCGTAGGGTGATGTGAAATTATGCGCCCGAAAACCCTTATCCGCATGACATGTCTACCACACCAGACGCGTGCCTGCGTCTTTGCTAGGTAAATTAGCAAGTCACCCTTACTTCCCTAGCCCCATAGCGTCACGGGTGCAGCATGCAGTGGTACCCTCCCAGACTGCTGTTCAAATTGTCGAATTAAATTTTAAATAAAAATAAAATAAATTAATTATAGCGTTATATTATAATCTTTAAACATACGTCGTACAACTGAAAATTCTGAGTTTAATATATATTTCGTTTATCTTCAAATTATATAATCACTTAAAAACGACGCCTATTTAGGACTGAAATGGTAACTCCACCTTTTGCTTTTGCCCATGCTTTAAATATCTTGGTCTTTGCTTTTAAATCTTTCTCGTATATCTACTATGTTATATTTTATAAAAGCCTGCAAATTTATAAACATCACAGTAAGATTTTGAATATATATATTATAATCATCCGTATGTTTATGTCCAAATCGATATTGGTATTCCTATTTTCGGACAGTTCTATAATTTGCAATTTATAGAATAAACTATTATAACACATTATTTTTATACTTGTTTGTTATTAATTTAATTATGATCCTTAATATATATCTAAAAATCTCAATTCCTTGATAATATTATCAAATATAAATATAAAAATTAAATAAAATTTTGTAAATAATTTATTAAGAGTAAATTTGAGTGCTATTTTCAGATTAATCACCATGAAAATAAATATTAGGCCAGTGCGTAAATGTTTCAGTTTTAATAATAAAATTATGTCTATATATATATATAGGAGGGTAAGAGTGGCACCGAGTGCGGGCACGGGCCTACCCCTACTCCTCGATGGAGTAAGAAGATGGGAAGGAGGGAGCTACGGGTGGGGTAGAGCCACACCTTTACACGACGTGCATCGCTCGAAAACCACGGGTTAATCAGCTACACGTGCAGTCTTATCCACTGGCGAGAGGTATTACCCTCTTCTGTAGGGTAATAGATGTCGTGGTATGGCCTGCGGCCGGGTAGGATACAAATGGTGCCATTCCTTTAATCTATAGTACATATAGTATTCATCTGCAGAGTCGCACTTCATCATCGCGTGCAACGCTCGTGAGATTTAATCCAACAGTATTCGCTGAGTTATAATCATTTCTGTGCATGTGATCTTGAAGTAAATCCGAGACGGTACCTAACCTATTTCTAATACATCTAGTCATGCAAATCCAAATTATTGACAAATCCAGTAATGAACCCAACTAATCCTTGATTGTAAGGCCCTCACCTGTAGCCAATACTATTCAATTAAGCAGTACTTTGCGTTGGATTGGAAATCCGATCGATCGATAGCAACGTCTCCATCCTCTATATATATATATATATATATATATATATATATATTTATCGTACATAATGAATCACACATGCTAAGAAAATTAGCTATTATATACTAATTTTTAAAAATTATCTTAACTATTTATTATTATTTATTATATTAATAAAAAGTGACAAACAGCGTCCAGATTATCGAGAAAGGTCGAGCGTGTAACAGTTATTGTGGTTTAATGACTCCTAAAAATTCATTATTTGGGTTGGCTAACACATATGAGCGGAATAAAGTCATCTATAATGTCGTGAAATCATAAGTATAATCTTTATAATAGTAAACTTTCACTATACAACTCTAAATGAATAAAAATATGACTCTTCGGTCTTCCCACATAATAATACATAAATAATACTACACAATATGCAAAATGATGCATTTCAACTCTGGCCTATCTATATATGCACTGACAAGTGCTTTACCACTGCATTAAGCAACTGTTGGCATTTAATATTATTTATTTTACTTAATTCTTCTCTCTCGCTTAAATATCATCTAATTAATCTTTTTCCCCCTTATTTGTCTCCCACAATTTCTAACCGGGAAGATAAAGGGAAATACTAGGAGGAAGGGACAAATTATTATCGATGATTGTCGTTGATTGGATTGTGTTGATAAAGCTTTTGAGTTATTGCTTTCATTTCACATGTTCTTGGTATTTTATGTAGTTGGAGGGATGAGAAGCAACAAGCAATTATGATGATTTATTATTACATGATGGGAAAAATGCAATCATATATAATTGATTATTATTTTACTTAAAAAATAAATCGTTGATTGATAAATTAATTAATTAATTAATTAAAAATAACAAAAAGTTGATTAAAGAATAAATCAAACAATTTCTCATCACTCGCATACTACATCGATAGGGTTCGATCTTTCATTTAGACTGCTTTGAGATATTAACATATAAAAAGACGTTTTGTGATCTATTATTAAAAAAATAAATAAATCAAACAAGAACAAAAGAAGAAAATGACTATTTTTAGAATTCATGAATTACAAATATTATATTCTATTTATTTAAATAAATAAGATAAATATATTTTTATAATCATAAAAAGAAAATCGAATCCATCAACATTCCATATGAGATATATATATCATCACTATTATTTGGCTATTGTGACGGAAATTCAGTACTCCACGAGTTTACTTCATCTACTCACTAGTTTTTATTTTTCTTACATTTGCTTAAATTTCATTAATATATCAAAAGAAAATCATAAATAAATATTAAAATGAAATTATTGCATATGATGCTTGAAAATAAAAATACAATTAAGTTATGCCCAAAGATTCTCCATTTCTTTAGGGTTCCTTCACTTTTGTGCTTATTTTCTATTTTATTTTTCTTCTCCCATGACAGAGGTAATTATTGTGTCATTGTATTTTCTGGTCCAGTGGGGCCAGTGTTTTTAATATATATATATAAATAAATGTAGATAAATCACATTACTAAGTTGCATCCAAATTCACGTGATGGATTGACAATTTTTATAAAAATGGACTCAAATCTCATACCAACCACCACGGTCCAAGTATGGTTGTCTTTTTATTATTATTATTATTATTATTATTATTATTATTATTATTTGTTAAGTGAGGAGATTGGTTGACTGGAATGAGTTGAGTTCCCCATATTAGTAAAATAAATAAATAAAATAAATACAAAACTCCAATCAGGATGTCACCAGAGCTCACATTATAAATGAGCAAATCGAGTGCCCTCACTTAATATAACAAAGAAAACTAGATCCAAGGTAGTGAGGAAAGAGATAGAGAGAGTAGGGCGATGGAAGGTTCATTCGTAGCAAATGGTCTCTGAAGGGGAAGACAGCTCTGGTGACAGGAGGAACAAAAGGGATAGGGTTCGTTTATCTTCTCCATTAATTTATACCCTCGATCATATATTCATTTATGTAAGTGTTGATGCATGCATCAAGATTAATTAAGATGTATTTCATAAAAATGCATGCAGGAAGGCAGTGGTTGAGGAATTGGCAACCTTGGGAGCACTAGTGCACACATGCTCACGCAACGAAACCGAGCTGAAGGCGAACTTGCAAGTATGGACTAACAAAGGCCTCCAAGTCACAGGCTCGGTATGTGATGTTACTTCACGCGCGCAGCTCGAGAACCTCATCGCTGATGTCTCGTCCATCTTCCCAGGAAAACTTGACATTCTGGTAACCACTTGATATCTTTGTTTGTTTGAATTAATTTCTCTTTTAGTTAGTTCACAAACCATGGTGATGGTGTGATGTGCCCATGTGAATTTCTGAGGTATTTTCAGGTAAATAATGCAGGGACTGGGGTGCCAAAAACCAACTGTTGAGTTTACAGAGGAAGAGGCAACTTTTAATCTGGGAAACCAACTATAAATCTTGTTTTAACCTGTGCCAGCTCGCACACCCTCTCTTGAAAGCTTCAGGTTGTGCAAGTATAGTGTTTGTCTCTTCTGTTGCTGGTATTGTTGCCATTCCTTTTGGAACACCCTATGCCTCAACCAAAGGTGATGATCTATGATCCATATATCTATCCATCTCTAATTAATTAATTAATTACCAAGTACCAACTATATAATTAAACTAAGATGAGTTTGAATGGTGAGTGCGCAGGAGCACTGAATCAACTGGCAAGAAACTTGGCCTGTGAATGGGCAAAGGACAACATCCGTACCAACTCCGTCACGCCTTGGTTCACCAAAACTCCTCTGGTTCAATTTGTAAGGCCATTTCTTAGATCACGTACTACTCTTTGTAGTTCATTGAATTGTGAGTAATATATTTAATTAATCATTTTTAATTTGCAGGTGCTTGAGAATGAGGAAACCCTAAAATATATACAAGAGCGCACACCTCTCAAGCGTGTGGCAGAGCCGGAGGACGTGTCAAGTCTGGTTGCCTTCTTGTGTATGCCTGCAGCTTCATACATCACTGGCCAGACTATCTCTGTTGATGGTGGATTCACAGTCAATGGCTTCTTCAATATGCACATGGCTTAGGAGGAATTTATCAGCACATACGCAGTGATTAATTAATTATCTCCGTTTGACAAGTACTCTCTTGAAAAATTTAGTGGTGGAGGGCTTTTCGGTGAAGTTTGAAGATTCAATCTCTACCATCAGGCACAGTTTAGAGTTCGTAAGCTAACACTTGGAGGAGTTTAATGATACCATGATGGTCAAGGAGGTACAGGACCACATCAAGGGTTAGTTCTGTTTATTAGAATTGGGTTCATCGAGGAGGTCTATTGTTCCTCGTTTTGTTTTCTCCTTCTCTAGTGGATAGTGGACAGGTGTGTTGTTATGTTGTGTTGTTGTTTTCTCCATCTTTTTAATTAAAGTGGTTAATCTACCTTTTCTCAAAAAAATAATAATAATTACTCTTTTATCTCTTTTTAAACTGACTCTTTAAGTTCTTCAGAAGATTTATGTTAAAATAAATTAATCTACTAGATCCTTTAAGTTTTTCAGAAGATTCATGTTAAAATAAATTGATCTACTAGATCTGGACTGGTGGGTTAGCCTTCCAGTTAGGTCGCCCTCCTCTTATAATTCTTCATTGTACTTAAAAAAAATTAAAAAAAAAATGGATCAACCTCATTTCATTCATGGACTTTGTTATCTCTTTCAAATAAATTAACATGGTTTAAAATAACCTTTGAAAACAATTGATATGAAATAATCTACTCCTCCCTTTCTGAATCCAAATTAAAATAAAAAAAAATTGATAATAAATTTTTTATTTAAAATTATTTTTAATATTATTGGGTGAAGAGCTGCAATAAGTGTGTGTGAGTGCGGGAGTTATAGTCTCTCTCTTATTTTTATTGAAGTGGTTTATCCACTTTTTAAATAAAACTGCAATAAGTTGGTTTTAGCTCATTACTTAAAAAAATAAAATAAAACAAAAATAAAAATAAACTATGTCAATTGTCAATAGTGGAAGCCGCAAAATGGAAACTTTGCTAATGGGATGAAAACTAAGTGAGAGAGGAAAATGGAGAAAGGCAATGAAACAAAAAAGAAAAAGAGAAGAAGGGGGTTAGGGCTTAGCATGGTAAAATGATTGGATGGCAATGTACTGCCAGATTTGTCCCAGATTTTCAGCAGTGAATTTTTTCAGGTAGCTCTCTTAATTTACACGGTTTTGCCCTTTCTTTTTTATCGGTTTTTGAAAACATTTGTTATTCATTTTTATATTGATGGTATATGAGTTGTTTTGATTGCATCTTTTTGTTGTGTTATGTCTTTATGTTGTGAATCTCTAGCGGGGCAAACCCACTACTAGAGACCCCAGGGACGTGCACAAGTCTCGGTGGAACAAGTGGAGACAGGGCCGCGCTCACGTGAGCGCTAAAACCATCCGTACACAACTACTATTCACAACTCCCAGAAATATGCCCTCAGCCAAGAATCGAACTCTCACCACTCGGTGAGAGCTCTATCGGCGACCCGTGTACTAATAGACCCAAAGGTTGTTGGCCTTTTTATCCCATTGTTGATATAGTAAAATATTTGTCAAGTGACTCTAAGAAATTTTGTGATTTTTCCCTTCGATTTGAAAAGGCTCTTCCTACTAAAATTATGTTATTAGCGTGTAAGTCTTTGTGTTTTAGATCTCATTCTAACACTCAAAAAAATGATTTGAAGTGTTTTACAACTATGTCTGAAGATACAATATAATGTCATACATACAAGTATACTATATGACTTACACCTATATAGGAGGCCGCATAATACAATCTAACAATTGTGCTGGCCCGAATGCACTCACATATAAAACCGTATTAGGCAACCAAAGAGTGTGCGGGTAAGTGTGCACTTACCAGGAGGCCACACAACACGTCTTAAGAACTGTATGGACTTGAAAGGCACCCGTATATATATATATGACAATAAATATGAAAAGTGACTACTACAACATATATGAATACTAATTGTGAACAGTTAATTTAGTTCGATCTATCTATAAGCAGTCAACAACTCCATGCACATTAAATAAATAACATGTGATGCATTACCAATTTTAATTATATGTAAATGACATGTAGTGGTTGGGTACATAAAGAAATTGAGATGATGCTACACATGGAAACTAAAATAATTAAAAACTATGTATTAGTGGCTAGTGGTTAATTTGATTTTTATTAATTAAAAAACAAGATTATTGTATAGGTTGCGTCAATAGCAACAAACTAAGAGCTCATATAAAACTACAGGTTTAAACTCAGGAAGGCCAGTTCTCCCATTTTAATATGCATTCACATGTTAACATCTTTACTGAATGAGATTGATTTTGCTATCCCTAGGCAATTAAATGAATTCAAATGTGCTTTTAATGCATTGAAACGTGACATTTTTTTTCACTTCCAAAGGATGCGTGTGTTCCACGTCATGTTTTGGCAATTCAAGCTAAAAAATTGAGATGATGCTACACATGGAAACTAAAATAATTAAAAACTATGTATTAGTGGCTAGTGGTTAATTTGATTTTTATTAATTAAAAAACAAGATTATTGTATAGGTTGCGTCAATAGCAACAAACTAAGAGCTCATATAAAACTACAGATTTAAACTCAGGAAGGCCAGTTCTCCCATTTTAATATGCATTCACATGTTAACATCTTTACTGAATGAGATTGATTTTGCTATCCTTAGGCAATTAAATGAATTCAAATGTGCTTTTAATGCATTGAAACGTGACATTTTTTTTTCACTTCCAAAGGATGCGTGTGTTCCACGTCATGTTTTGGCAATTCAAGCTAAAAAAGAACGAAACTAATTAAAGCACATGCAACCCTTCTGATTTACTATGTTATTTAAATTTAAATTTATGAAGTTTCATTTGAAAAAACATTACTAATAACCGTTAAGTTCCCCATTAATTTAATTTAATTTAATTTAAGTGATCTATGTGTTTTTCAAAAATCATTTTCTCTGGTTTCACGGGCTTTAAGCTTAGCAGTACCTCAAATCCCCTCGTTTGGGAGAGATGCGAGTTTGATTCCTCCTGACCACGCTCTTCAGTTTCAAGAAAGTAAGGACATTGTGGTAATTCCCTCGCTCTCGTACATCCCTGAAGTTGGTGTTTTTCACCCTACCTCAAAAATCATTTTCTCTTGAGCCCTATAGAAAGTGATTTTTTTAGCTTAGCGGTACTAATATGTAGAGGATTTCTCAAGAGAAAATCATTTTCTCCGTTTTCATGCATTTATGGTTTATCTATTTTATAAAAAAAAAATTTATCCCTATTCATATACATGATGAAAAGAAATTAATAAAAATCAAAAAGAGGTCAGTAATAAACGATAGCATTAGAAATAAAAACAAATGGATGGAAAATATTCAATTGAGTGCATGACTCAGATGTTGTTACATTGAATATAGTTATTGGCCGCAAGATTCCCCATTGGCCATGCTTATTATAGAAAATTCAACTAGAAAACTAACTACCAACTTTTTTTACCATAGAAAAAAGTCTTCGTTTCTCTCAATATATATATATATTATATTACTCTTCGTTTACTAAGCACGTTTATTCAAGAAAAGTTGGTGGTTAGTTTTCTAGTTGATTATATAAGGGAGGAGACTCAGGTGCATCACATCACATGAACCTCATGCACTTGCCAGGTAATAATATGACCAATAAAAAAAATCTAAAAACTATGGTTAAATGTTCCAAATATTATATTAGATCGTTAAGTAGTACTAATCAGCTGCTATAAATATGGAGGGGAAGGGTGAACCCTATTCACAAATACTACCCGCACATATACATACACTAGAGACCCTTTACGTACACAGACAGTGAGAGAGAGATGGAAGCTGGCGCAGTTAATCAAAGATGGTCTCTGAAGGGGATGACTGCTCTAGTGACCGGAGGAACCAAAGGAATAGGGTTTGTTTTCTTGATCTCCATATATATATATATATATATCTTATTGTTCATGCATGATGCTGCATGGAGATTATTAATTACAAGAATTTGGATGATATGCATGCCATGCTTGCAGGAAGTCAGTGGTGGAGGAGTTGGCTGGCTTTGGAGCAGCAGTGCACACATGCTCACGCAATGAAGAAGATCTGAAGGTGAGCTTGAAACTCTGGGCTGACAAAGGCTTCAATGTCACAGGTTCCATATGTGATGTTACTTCACGCGCTCAACGTGAGAAGCTCATCGCTGATGTCTCTACAATCTTCAAAGGAAAGCTCAACATCTTTGTAAGTGTTTCGCTGATTAATTTTCTCTACCTGTAAATTTAAGATGAACTACACGAAATTAAATTAATCAATTAATGTGATTAATTGATTAGATGGAGTGTGTGATCAATTCTACAGGTGAATAACGTAGGGACCGGGATACCGAAAGCAACGGTTGATATTACAGAGGAGGAAGCGTCATACATCTGGTCCACTAACTTTGAGTCTGCTTTCCACCTTTGCCAGCTTTCACATCCACTGTTGAAAACTTCTGGTTGTGCAAGTGTGGTGTTTGTCTCCTCTGTGTCCGGTGTCGTTGCCTGTCCCAGCGGCACCCCATATGCCACGACCAAAGGTAGGTGATCACAATGAGAGATTATATGTATATATGATTCATATATAGGTATATATCATTCAATGTATTGATGGCTTTTCAGGAGCAATGAATCAGTTAACAAGGAACTTAGCCTGCGAGTGGGCTAAGGACAACATTCGCACAAACAGTGTGGCTCCGTGGTTCATCAAAACAGTTCTAACTGAGCAAGTAAAACATTAATTCTAGTTTCTTTCTAAACTCATGCATGAATATATATACCTCATTGAGCATTTTTAATCTTTGTTACCTTATAGATAATCAAGGATGAGGCTTTGATGGTGAAGATACGGGAACGAACACCGCTGCAGCGTGTTGGAAAGCCGGAGGAGGTGTCATCGCTGATTGCGTTTTTGTGTCTCCCGGCGGCTTCATACATCACCGGCCAGGTCATAGCCGTTGATGGTGGAATAACCATTAATGGTTTCCATAATATGCTTGACTAATGTTGTTCATTAATCAAAAATTTGCAACCAAATTACATAATTGTTTTATCAGCCACTCTCTGTTTCTTATTTTCATCTCATGAATTAATGTTTGTTTCCATCATCACTTGACAGTGGATGGTGGTCATTGATATTGCATTGTATTTTCTCTGTTCTTGTAATAAATTTGAGGCTCATGCATGCATGTTTAATAGAATCCATCTTGTGCTGATACTCGATGCCCAATTAAAAATTTCAAACTAGCCAAACCAATGTATACAGCTTCTCACCATTAGGACAAAGAGGCATTAATTGATGGCAAGCCTGTTGGAATAATTATTAAAAAAAATTAACAAAATGGAACATAAAATTAAGAAAATTTAAAAATCTTATCTCTGAGGACCGAGACAGAGAGGCACATTGAACACGTTGAGTTTAGAAACTTACGCTTGTTAGACACAAGGTTTTACACTCTTGCTCCAAACAAAGTGTAGGGGTCAACAGGGAGGCTGGCAACGAGGAAGGGGAGGTCAATAGTCAAAACGCAGGGGTGCTGAGGAGGAGCTCTCGCAAGGGGACAGCTGGCAAGCGTTTCGAGGACTTTGTTATGGGTTAATACGAAGAGTGATTTTGTAATTAGTGAACGGGTAATCCTTAAACAATGGATGGGGTGCCTTGGGATGCAAGACACTATTATCTGTTAGAATATATATATGAATGGAATCCGAGGAGGAAGGCAGCTAGCCAATCAATCCTCTTTCTTTCTTCTTCTTTTCTTCTCTCTTTCTCTCTATTCTCTCTATTCTCTCTATCTTCTCCCCCTCTATCTCTCTTCATTCGCCAGGTAGCCGCTTCATTGGTGCTTTCATTGATTCCTTGCTCGTATGACGGAGGGTATGACGACGCGATCCCGAGCCATGGAGGAGAACATCACCCTCATCAACGAGCGCCATGATTCTCTACTCTCGAAGATGGAGGATATTTGTAGTTCTGTGCAGCAGCATGCGGAGCTTTTTGACTCTGTTCAGAAGTCTCTCGCTACGCAGCAAACGGTGATGGCCGACATGATGCTGAAGCTGTCCAAATTGGAACGCGGCGTGTCGCCACCCTTGCTTCCATCACCTCCCCCAACTCCGAGTTCTGGTTTCCCTCACCTCCAGTCCCCTATGCATTCGGGATCCTCTGCGCAGCCGCTAGCAAGGTTACCTAAGCTGGAGATCCCCCTCTTTTCAGGTGAGAATGTTATTTCGTGGCTTTTCCAGATAGAACATTTTTTTGTCCACCATTCCACACCAGAGGACCAGAAGGTTTCCATCGCTGCGTTCTATATGACGGGGACGGCATTAGAATGGTACCACTGGCTGTTCTCTTATGGCATGTTATCAACATGGGGAGCGTTTGTTCGACAAGCTGAGAAACGATTTGGCCCGTCTAAGTTTGTCAATCATGAAGCTCGCCTGTATAAGTTGAAACAACACTCCACCGTTGCCGCGTACCTAGCCGAGTTTGAATGTTTGGCTACCCGGATTGTCGGCATCCACCATAGCAGCTTATTAAACTGTTTCCTGTCGGGATTGCGGGATGACATTCAACGGGAGCTGTACGCCCTGCAACCGGAGACACTTGAGGATGCGATGGGGTTGGCCACACTCATGGAGGATAAGTGTAATGCGGCGAGGGTGTCAATGGGACCTCCTCGTTTACCATTTCGGCCTCTGCAGACAGGTCAGGGTCCGCCTCGTCCTCCACCTGTGGTTCCGCGCCTTCCAGCACCGTCTCCCTCGATTCCTATCAAAAAATTAACGCCAGCTGAGATGGCAGCGAGACGGGAAAGAGGTCTCTGTTTCAATTGTGATGCCCAATTCACTCGTGGTCATCGGTGTAACCCTCCACAATTCTTGTGTCTTCTCATTGATGACGACGAAGATTTTCATGGGGAGGTTTTGAAGCCCGACCCCCTTCCGCAGATTGACATTCCGGATCCTACTCCTGCGACTGCACCCCCGGATGACGTGCCGAGTATTTCATTTCACGCGCTCACGGGCGTACTCGTGCCATCAACCTTGAAACTGGCCGGTCGGGTTAACGGTAAGGAGGTCACGGTGTTGATTGATGGGGGATCCACAAACAATTTTCTTCAGTCCCGATTAGCTACACATCTGGGATTAACAGTGCAAGCAGCGCCACAGGTGAATGTGACGGTCGGCAATGGCGCTCAGCTGCAATGTGGGGGTGAGTGCTTACACGTGCCTTTACAACTGGGCAATGCCATATTTCCGGTCGATCTTCTACTTCTTCCGGTCTTTGGCGCTGACATTGTCTTGGGCGTGCACTGGCTAGCTCGACGGGGTCCTACATTGTTTGATTATAAATCCTTATGGATGGAATTTGTCCACCATGGAGAACGCATTCGATTGCATGGAATGTCTAATACACCGATGGAGGGGGCGTCCCCAGCTGCATTACGACGCGATGTCCGGGGTCAGCATGGGAGTCAATACTTTCACCTATCAGTTTCTTTATCCACATTAGCTGAGTCATCCACAGCATGCATTCCGGGACTTGATCGAACAGCTCCCCAGGTCTTTATTGACCATCTCCAGCAGCTCCTGCAGAACTATAAAGACCTCTTCACTATTCCAACCGGGCTTCCGCCTGCGCGCCCATTTGATCACAGGATTCCTCTCATGGCCAACACATCACCTGTGAATGTCCGACCATATAGATACCCCCATTTTCAGAAAACGGAGATTGAGAAACTGGTTACAAACATGTTGCAGGAGGGCATTATCAGACCAAGTACCAGTCCCTTCTCTTCTCCGGTCATCCTTGTCAAGAAGAAGGACGGAACCTGGCGGTTTTGCGTTGACTACCGTGCACTCAATGCGGTTACAGTCCGCGACCGGTTTCCGATTCCAACTGTCGAGGAATTGTTTGACGAGTTAGCGGGTGCCCGGGTCTTTTCAAAGATGGACCTCCGCTCCGGGTATCACCAAGTGCGCATTCATCCAGCGGATGTAGAGAAAACCGCCTTCCGAACACATGAAGGGCATTACGAGTTTCTCGTAATGCCTTTTGGGTTGACGAATGCTCCATCAACATTCCAGGCATTAATGAATTCAGTATTCCGCCCAGTACTACGCAAGTTCGTGCTTGTCTTTTTCGATGACGTTCTCATCTACAGCTCGTCTTGGACCGAGCACATCGAACATCTTCGGGTGGTCTTTGGGATGTTTCGGCAGCACCACCTTTCCGCCAAGTTAACCAAGTGTGAGTTTGGATGTACAAGTTTGGCTTACTTGGGACATCGCATATCGGGTGATGGCGTTGCTGTGGAAAATGACAAAATTCAGGCTGTACAAACTTGGCCTTTACCAACCTCTGTGCGGCAACTACGGGGTTTCTTGGGCTTGACAGGTTATTACCGGCGTTTTGTCACAAATTATGCACGACTTGCCGCTCCACTGACAGAATTACTCAGGAAACATGCATTCGTTTGGACACCGGCAGCAACCTCCGCATTCGAGAGTCTCAAACAGGCACTCACCACTACACCAGTGCTTCGTTTGCCTCGATTTGACAGACCCTTTGAAGTTCACCGGCAGCTACGGGAATTGGTGCAGTATTGTTACAGGATCGTCATCCTATTGCTTACTTCAGTAAGGCACTCACACGCCGACTTCAGGCTTCTTCAGCGTATGCCCGGGAAATGTACGCGATCACAGAAGCTATTCGTCGTTGGCGACAGTATTTGTTGGGTGGGCGGTTCGTGATCTATACGGATCATCAGAGTCTTCGCTCGCTCATGCATCAAACTGTTCAAACACCAGAGCAACATAAGTGGCTCACTAAGCTTTTGGGGTTTGAATTTGATATTGTCTATAAACCTGCACAATGTAACGGTCCTGCTGATGCTCTTTCTCGTTTACAGGGTGAAGAGAATGTCCAGCTGACAGCCCTTGCTGTAACCCGCCCATTAACCGCACTATGGCAAGCTCTCCAGCGAGCTTACAAGGATGATGAAGTGCTCCAGAACTTAATAGCAGCAATTCAAAAGAACCCATCAGCACATCCTCAACATTGCCTTCGTGATCAAGTTATTCTCTTGAATGGCAGAATTATGGTACTCGATAATTCTGCTCTTCGGCATCTATTGATCTCTGAATATCATGATACTCCGACCGGGGGGTATGCTGGCATTCAGAGGACGCATCATCGTATCGCTGGTATATTCTTTTGGGCCACTCTTAAAAAAGATGTTCGGGAATTTGTTTTGACTTGCAGAGTCTGTCAAGCTGTCAAGCCGTTTAATCGAGCACCGCAGGGGTTGCTCCAGCCATTGGCTATTCCTGGGCAGATATGGGAATCGGTCTCTCTAGATTTTATAACCCATCTTCCTCCTTCCAATGGCAAAACAGTCATCTTGGTTGTCGTCGATTGCTTGTCCAAACAAGCTCATTTTTCGGCTCTTTCGACGCAGTTCACCGTATTACAGGTGGCAGAGATCTTTGTGAAAGATATAGTTCGCCTCCATGGTATTCCAGTTTCGCTGGTATCCGACCGTGACCCAGTGTTTATGAGCCAATTTTGGCAGGAGTTATTCCGATTGCAGGGTACTCAACTGTCCATGTCTAGCGCCTATCACCCGCAGTCGGATGGCCAAACGGAGATTGTTAACAGATACCTTGAAGACTATCTACGCTGCTTCACGGGTGATCATCCTAAGCAGTGGTTTCGTCTACTTGTATGGGCAGAGTGGCACTATAATACGGCGTTTCATTCCTCCATTCAGATGTCGCCGTATGAAGCCGTGTATGGCCGACCGCCTCCATTCCTCTTAGACTATGTGGGTACTAATACTACGGTCGAAGCAGTACATAGCTTGCTCTCGGACCGCACCCAGGCCCTTTTCAGTTTAAAGGAGAACCTTGCTCTAGCCCAGCACCGCATGAAGCAGCAGGCGGATGCTAAGCGGACTGATACAAGTTTTCAAGTAGGCGACTGGGTATTTCTAAAACTCCATTCGTATCGGCAGCGTTCTCTCACTCAAAAGCCGAGCAATAAGCTCTCCAAGAGATTCTTCGGGCCCTTTAAAATTCTGGAAAGAATCGGGTTGGTGGCCTATCGTCTGGAGTTACCGGATTCCGCTCAATTGCATGATGTTTTTCATGTTTCCAAGCTTAAACTGTGTCGGGGCGATCCATCCATCCAACAGCTGTCGTTGCCGGGGCGTTTCGTGATACACATCCATTATTCAAACCTGTATCTGTGTTGAGGACCAGGTTGATATTGGTCAAGGAAAGGCCAATTCGTTAATATCTGGTGCAATGGGAGCACCAGTCAGCTGCTGAGGCGTCATGGGTGTCCGCTGAGGATTTGCACCAGGACTTTCCTGACTTTCGACTTGAGGACAAGTCAAATTCAGAAGGAGAGGCTAATGTAGGGGTCAACAGGGAGGCTGGCAACGAGGAAGGGGAGGCCAATAGTCAAAACGCAGGGGTGCTGAGGAGGAGCTCTCGCAAGGGGACAGCTGGCAAGCGTTTCGAGGACTTTGTTATGGGTTAATACGAAGAGTGATTTTGTAATTAGTGAACGGGTAATCCTTAAACAATGGATGGGGTGCCTTGGGATGCAAGACACTATTATCTGTTAGAATATATATATGAATGGAATCCGAGGAGGAAGGCAGCTAGCCAATCAATCCTCTTTCTCTCTTCTTCCTTTCTTCTCTCTTTCTCTCTATTCTCTCTATTCTCTCTATCTTCTCCCCCTCTATCTCTCTTCATTCGCCAGGTAGCCGCTTCACAAAGCGTTGAGAAAAATTAAGGAAAAATATCTCTAAAAGACTAAATTATTTTTGTATGGTTTTACAATGCGTATAAATTGCAAAGCAGGGATGATACTATCTGATCAGTATATCTGGTGTCTCCCACAAAGACATCATCAGCTCCTCGAAGATAATCCTTGCTCTCTGGTCTTCTAGCTAAGCCTCTACTGACGAACTGGTTAGTGATTCCCCCTCCGCTTCAAGCTTGTTGTAAGCGAGTTACCCTGGAGGAAATGAATGATGTGTTGGAGAAATAGATTCAGAGCGAAATAATAGGAGAAGCCAGAGGAGAGGAGGAGAGGGTGCTCAAGACCTGTTCTTCCCCAAGCGCCGGCCGGTGACGAGCACGGTGGCGAGACGGCATTCCGCCATGGCCGGAACGAAGAAGCCCCTTTTAGTAAAATGCAGTCCAACGGTATCTGGCCGTAAAAAATGATCCAGCTCTGCTTAAGAATAAAACTAGGAATTTAACACATTTAAAACAATAATATTAGTAATATATCTTGTGTATCTTGTGGAATATCTGGATTGAACGAAACACTCGTATTTTCCATTTGACTGCTTTACCGCTTTACAATATTTTTATTAAAACTGCTAATATGTTTCTCTTTTGGTTCTCAACTAGAGCTGATAATCAGCAACCAGCTTTTACTGAAGCTTCATAGAAAATTAAGCGCTCCCTTAATTTTTTTAGCGCTAGAGCCTCAAATCTTGTTGGAGAGTCGGATCCTGATCTTGCGCAGGACTAGTTGTGTGGCGGTCAACAATGGCACTAAAGACAAAAGGGATGAAAGCATGGATATCAAGGAGAGTGAGGGAATGGCCAGCAAAAGACAAGTTCGGAGCGACAGGGTGACGACGCGTGCCACGCGCTTTCGTGACTTTATTATGTAAGGATGCATCAAAATTAGATGATGGTAATTGTAATTAAATCCTTGATGTAACCTTAACCAGTGGTTAAGGGGTAGGTTGGAGGGCAAGGCATCTTGGCCCAAAAATGTTATGATGTTACTTTAATTTCCTTTCAGCAGAGAGGAAGGGAATCCCAACAATTTCCTTTCTTTTCCTTAATTCTTCTGTCCTTTTCCTCTGTTTTTTCCTCACCCTATCCTCTCTCTTATCTACCAAAAACCCTAATCATCCCACGAGAGCACCACAAGTTGCTGCTTTCGATGGTTTGGGCAGACCTGAGGGACCAGACGATATTTTCGGCTTTCCCAGCTTCTATTATCCTTGTATTTTATTTTCCTGTCGTTCTTAGTACTTTTTCTCACAATAAAGTTGTGGTTTATCCACATTTATTTCCAAAAATATATATATATATATATCTTATGTATAAAATGTGTTATGCGAGTCATGAATTTGAAATTAATAGACACATTAAAAAAATTGAGTTAATATAATTATTTATTATATATATATATATATT
Source organism: Dioscorea cayenensis subsp. rotundata (assembly GCF_009730915.1). NCBI lineage: Eukaryota > Viridiplantae > Streptophyta > Magnoliopsida > Dioscoreales > Dioscoreaceae > Dioscorea > Dioscorea cayenensis. The sequence continues at coordinate 24,086,056 of NC_052488.1, forward strand.
GAAAAGGTGGATAAACCACACTCATTAATAAAAGAGAGTATTACAGACTAAACAGAATAACCAAAAACAAACCAACAAAGTAGAGAGCGATAAAAAAAACTACTAGAGTAGTCCTAGATAAAAGACAAACTACCATAACTCTAGACAAGAAGATCGCCTAAGGAAATGACACAAAAACATTCTATTGATATTTTCTAAAACATTTTTTAAAAAACTTTGCAATACAATTGAAACCAAAAAGGAACAATTGAAAAACTTTAATAATGATCATTGACATATTGACAGTAGCGATTTAAAATAACAAATTAGCTATTACATTCTAGTTAAATATTTCAAATAATGACCCTAGTTAAGAGATCCAAGTTTTCTTAAGTGGAGTCTCGAGATTCAACCTCCAAGAGTTGCACAAATTATTCAAGGAGCTTGTGTTCTATATGATAACCCAAAATCTATCATTAAAGTGGTTCCATATTCACGAGCGTTCATTTTGCCGTAAGTGGGGGGCAGTGAAGAAGTAAGGGAAGTGCTACTTCTTTGAAGTGGGGAAAGTGATATCACTTCTAGAACTTCTGATATTCATTTGTCAGAAAGTAAAAATAGAACCGAAAGATTTACGTGTTAAAATTTACATGTTGGATGAAGTTCTATAAGTTCAAAAAAGGACTTTGAAAGTGAAAGAAAGTGAGTTTTTATAAATTGGCTCACTTCCTCTCACTTTAGTTCAAAATCCACTTCAGTCGAAAGTGGGGGAAGTGTCACTTCCCCCACTTTAGCACAAATGAACATAAATAAGGGAAGTAAGACTATTTCTCTCACTTCCCTTGAAATGAATGTCCCAAAACCAACAAAAAATTAAGAAAGTGATGATTAATAGTTTTAGTTGCTTCATAGCAAAAACACAAGTAGCAATCGGAATCTGTCACACCTCATGTGGCTAGGTTTTCAAGTACTATGAGAAGCTTTTTATCAAAGGCCAACCAATTGACAATATTAATTTTCCAAAAACATGCACCTTTCCAAATAGCTCGTGTAACAAAATAGCACCGGCCTTTATCATTGGAGCAGCTGTTAAAAAATTTAACTAAAAAGTTGCCTTTAGAAACTCAGCTCCACATTATAGAGTCCTCATTATCGAACCAAGGTTGAAAATCCTAAATCTGACTTTGTTAAGAAAAGAGTCAGTATAGGATTGTTGGGAAACAGAGAAAGTAAGAGCTTCTTGACATAACCTAATAAATGCAACAAAGTTCTCAAAGCCTCAGGTCAAAGGAATATCCTTGGGCAATTGTTTACTCGGTGATGTAGCTAAAACTATGTGGAAGCTTCGTCCCAGATGGTGTGAAATACGAGAGCTTCAAAGATAAGAAGACAACCTAGGAATGCCATTGTAGAAAAAAGATTTTCTTTTGGGTTGTTTGTCATGTATGTTCAATTAAAACTAATTTAAAAATAGTCGAAATGAATGATATCACTTTCACACCGATCGGCGATCATAACTAAAAAAATATGTTAAATAAAAAAAAACTTTCATAATAAGTTTTGTCTTTAAATTTATTTTTAATATTAATTATCTTCTCATCTTTTGGTTCAATCCATTTATAAGCAATTAACAGCTCCCTATTAAAAAAAAATTAACATGATGCACAATTTTAATTATATATAAATGAGATACATTAAAAAAATTGAGATGATGCCCACATGAAATTAAAATTATTTCTTTTGCGGTAGCAAAATATAAACAAATAAATTTTTATGTTTATTCAAATCCATGGATTTGATCTTTCTGTACTTTAGTAGTTTGTTATTTATTTATTTATTATTTATTTATTTTTTTTAAAAGAAAATGGGTGTGCTTTCAAATAAGATCAGAAAACAATAGATAAGAAAGGAATGGAGGAGCAAACAACCACTCGTTTCTTGGAGAAGAAACATTAACATATTTGACAAACAACCACTCCTTGTTGGTGGGGATGGTTCTTTGAGGAATAAAAAAGAAGAGATTAGAAAGAAAGTAGTGCATGCAAGTATTGGCGTGGGAAACACTTTTCTTTCAGAACTTAATTCGCCTCCACCTAATTTCAAACCTCGGATGCAAAAATGGATTGAATGAGCGAATTTCCTTTTGGGATACTGATGAAGACCCTGAGTATGATTTGCACTCCAAACTCAAGCAAAGACAACGATGGGACTTTTTACTGAAAGTGAAAGTTTGCTTCTATCTTTTGTGCACTCAAAGAACAAAGCAAATGAGCTTTGTGAGGAGTTTGTTTGTCATTCGATATGACTTGAATGATGGTAGGAGATTATTTTTTATAGGAATGAAGTGGTGTTTAGTAAAAGAGACACCACTTCAATAATGAGATGTCGTTTAAAAAGACACATCATTTCATTATACCACTTCAATAAAATGACACATTATTTCATTAATGAGACACCACTTCATTAAATAGACACACCACTTTATTAAATAGACACACCACTTTACTAATGAGACACTATTTCATTAATTAGACATCTTTTCAAATAGAATAAAATAATCATTCATTAATTAATGAAATTACAAATGATAAGCTCTCATCAGTTGTCTTACAAGTGGTGCTTATTACATTAATATCTTTTCATTTTTAAAATCCTCTCACACTCCCATGGTGACAAGCATTCACATATGAATAATTTTCGTTATTTTTTTTTTTGGGACAATATGTTTTGTTAAGTCTGATGATGTAGGATTGGCATTATATGACAAGCCAAGTGGTGACATGGCAAGAGGATGATGATGTGGCATGTGGTGACTCATCAAAGGAAAAGATGACTAGAATGATGATGTGGCAAAGGATGCTATCATAAAGATCAAGGTGGAGATTTGATTAAGATCTAGATTTAATAGATATTTCTCTGAATACAATCATGTGATGATAAACTATTTTTGGAAAGTGCATCGAGACTATAGGATCTTTTTCTAGAAAGTCAAGTTTTTATTTTTAGATATGATTATCTATCCTTGGTAAGATCCGGGATAATAATTCAGTATCTTTTGATAAGCTCCTTTTTAGAAAGATCTATTTGAAGAGAGAGGAATATTCTATTATTGGCGAGAGTTCGAGAAGATTATGTGAAGCTATTAGAAGACACAAGTTAAAACTTGCTATGAAGCTTTATTTGAAGACACAAAGATTTAGTTTTGGTGTGAAGCTATTTGAAGACACAAACTAAATAAGGTAAAAGACATACCAAGGAGATCATCAAGACCATATTTAGCATTACTATATTGAAGGAAGATTCAAGAGCTATCATGGGCGGAACTATTCATGGAGACTAGTCGTATGAGGAGATTGATTGAAGATTGCATAAGATATGATTGGAGATTTGAAGATCCAAGCATGGATGATTAAAGATCATGCTTAAAGATATTGAAGGCTAAACTTGGATGAAGACAAAATCAAGTTTAGTAACAATATTTCCATGAGTCAAACGAAGATCATTTGGAAGACCAAACTTGGGTCAAGTTTGGAAAGGAAGATCGGGAGATCTTTGGTGGCTATCTTTGGTAGGATGGTCACGTGTGCCTTAGTGGGCACGTCCCTCGGGAGAGGGAGACCTCCAAGTGATGTGAGGAAGGCAGTGCAAGCGAGAGGAGCTCGGGTCGAGTCAAGTCGCTACGAGGCGGATCGAAGGACACGGGAGGTTGAAGGTCGCAGATCAGGGTGCATCTGGCTAGAACTCGATTATGTTCGATGAGTGGGTCATGTCAGTTGGGTGTTGCAACATCTAACTTTGGAAGGTGTCCAGTTAGGAAGCGCGAAGAATTCAAAAAGAGGTAACTTTGTAGACGTCGAGTCGTCTATATAAGACATCCTGCTAGAAGATTTAGGATGAGCCGAGCGATGAGAGACTCTTGGTGAGAGTTGAGTGTGTGGCCGTCAGGCGATCTTGAGAGGATATTCTTTGTATTGAGTGAGTAATTGAGTGTTGTACTCCTTATTCTTATACCTCTTTTAGTGGATTGTTTCTCCGGGCTCGGCCCCTCGGATGTAGAGCAGGTTGTGCCAAAGCGAGTTACTCAATTTGCTTTATCTCCTTTTAACTTGCTTTGATTGTGTGTGAGTGTTTATGCTTTGAGTGAGTTTTTGAGTGAACTTAACACTTCACACCCCCACCGGAACCATCATGTTTAAACTCCGTCATATCTACCCACCCCAAATTCTTAACGGGATTTTTAGAGTCAAAATCTTGATCTTTTATGTGAAAATTAATTACACACATGTTAACATCTTTACTTTGTGAGTTAGATTTTGCTATGCTTTCGCCATTAATTTTTATTTTTATTTAATATAAATAAATAAATAACTGATTTATTAAAAAAAACCAAATAAAAAGAAAAAATAGAAAAGAAAAAATAATATAAACTTTGCATATAATCTTATGTGAGGTGAAGCATTATTTAGATTAATAAAAAAAGATAGGAACAAAAAAAAGAGAAAGAATAATAGAAAGACGACTGACAAAGTCATGTCTGCCTAATTTGAACATGAATAAACATGTTCAAATGTCCAAAGGATAAGTGTGTTTTCCACGCCACCATGTTTCATTTCAAGCTATTAAGGCAATGAAACTAAAGCACACATGTAACCCTTTTGTTTTATGTTATTCAACTTTAAATTTATGAAGTTTCATTTGTAAAAATTGAGCTCTCGTTTAATTTAATTTAAATGATTTATGTGTTGTTCAATAGTCATTTTCTCTTTAGGGTTTTAGAAAATCAATGGATACTGTAATCCTTTCGTAAAAGTTGTTATATATAATTATAATTACTATTATTTGTTTAGTTCATAAAAAAAATCTCCAATTATGTGATATATTTTTAAAAAATAAACTATTTATTAAAATATGAGGTGTGATCATCTCTTTGAGTGACACAAAACACTTTTATTAAAATATGATCACCCACATCTTTTAATTATATAGTTGTTTGAAATTAAATATCTACGTAAATATAAGATTAGATTAATTCAGTACAATTTTAATTTAATAGTTATTTTATATTTATTGTCCTTGGTTCAGTTCAGTTCAATTTATTTCTTTAATTACATTGTGTTTATTTTTATTATTATTTTTTAATATAGTTTAGTTCAATTTAATTTTTTTAAATTTATTTGTTGAATATTTTCCATATAAATTAACAACCATTCCTAACAAAAGTGTTCCTATCCAAGTAAACAAGGAAAAGAAAATTAATAAAAATTAAAATGAGGTTAGTTAAAGATAGTATAATTAGATTTATTATTTTTATTTTATTTTATTTTTTTGATAAAATGGACAAGTTACTATTAAAGGTGCATAAGTTTGTTTAAAATATACCACGCATCCTCACTCTAAACAAAATACCTCACTTTGCCGGTGCATAGATCGAGGACCCTATTTATCATATATTGGGTGGAAATTGAATCTCCAACTCACCCAATGAGAACAAATACCTTAATTGTTGGGTTAGCTTAACATTGATAATAAGAAATAAATTTATATGATTAAAAAAAAGGATATATGGTAGTATTAATTACTATATTAACGAACTTCATTTTCACTTTTTGCAAGAGCTTGATCAATTCAATTGTCTGATAACGAGCCAGTCGTATGTTTAAAAGTGCAACTTGCGCATGAAGTTCCATTATTAAGTAATGCGTTATTTTTATAAATTAAATTTAGTTATAGTCGGCAAGATTCACCACCGCCCATGCTTACCATAGAAAATCCAATTAAGAAACTAACCACCTACTCTTTTTTTTTTTCAAGCCAAACAAGAAATTTTATTAAGCCCAAAGTAATTAAAATACACAGGCAAACCCAATCCAAACTTATAAAAGTCAGCCAACAACCACCAACTTTGCTTACCATATATATATATATATGTAAGTCTTCGTTACTCTCGAAATATATTTAAGGCTTCGTTTACTAATTAAGCACGTCCTAGGCTAAGAAAATTAGTTGGTGGCGAATTTTCAAATTGGACTTTCATTATTCAAGGGAGGTGTACCACATAATTCGCATGCAGTCATGCCCATGGCCACGTAATGATTTGACAATAATAAAACTTTAGAAAATCTAAAAACTATGGCTAAATGTTCCAAATAATATATTAGATCAAGTAGTACTAGCCAGCGGCTATAAATATGGTAGGGAAACGTGATCCCTATTCACAAATATTAATACTCACGTACACATACATAAATAAGAGACCATTTACACAGACAGAGTGAAAGAGGAAGATGGAAGGAGCAGTTAATCATAGATGGTCTCTAAAGGGGATGACTGCTCTAGTGACAGGAGGAACCAAAGGGATAGGGTTTGTTTTCTTGATCTCCATATATATATATATATATATATATTATCGTACGTTCATGCATGATGCATGCATGGAGATTATTAATTACAAGAATTTGGATCGATGACATGCATGCTATGCTTACAGGAAGGCAGTGGTGGAGGAGTTGGCTGGCTTTGGAGCAGCAGTGCACACATGCTCACGCAATGAAGAAGAACTGAAGGCGAGCTTGAAACTCTGGGTTGACAAAGGCTTCAATGTCACAGGTTCCATATGTGATGTTACTTCACGGGCCCAACGTGAGAAGCTCATCGCTGATGTCTTTACAATCTTCAAAGGAAAGCTTAACATCCTTGTAAGTCTTTCTTGATTTTCATATATATATATATATATATACCTGTAAATTTATATAAGATGGACTGTGTGAAGATTAATTAATCAATGTGAAAATACTACAGGTAAATAATGTAGGGATAGGATATCCGAAAGCAACAATTGATATCACAGAGGAGGACTTGTCATTCACCTGGTCCACCAACTTTGAGTCTGCTTTCCACCTTTGCCAGCTCTCACACCCACTGTTGAAAACTTCAGGTTGTGCAAGTGTGGTGTTTGTCTCTTCTGTGTCCGGTGTCATTGGCTGTCCCAGCGGCACCCCATATGCTGCAACCAAAGGTAGGTGATCACAAATGATCAGTTTTTATATATATATATATATATATATATATGATTCATATATATGTATATTGATGGCTTTTCAGGAGCAATGAATCAGTTAACAAAGAACTTAGCCTGCGAGTGGGCTAAGGACAACATTCGCACAAACTGTGTGGCTCCGTGGTTCATCAAAACAGCTCTAACTGAGCAAGTAAAACATTGATTCTATTTTCTTTCTAAATTTTGAAATACTTATAAATATAAAGCTTCACCCATGCATGAATATATATATATATATGTATATATTCCTTAATGAATACTTTTAATTTTTGCTTCTTTATTAATTATAGGCGATCAAAGATGAGGCTTTGATGGTGCAGATACGGGAACGAACACCGCTACAGCGAGTTGCAGAGCCAGAGGAGGTGTCATCCCTGATTGCGTTTTTGTGTCTCCCGGCGGCTTCATACATCACCGGTCAGGTCATAGCCGTCGATGGTGGATTGACCATTAATGGTTTCTATAATATGCTTGACTAAGTCAAAATTTTGCATCCCTCTTTTCTAATGAGGTTTATCCATTTTAATAATAATAATAATAATAAATGTATGCAAATTACATAACTGGTGTCAGATATACGTATGCTTTGTATATTAGCCAGTAACCAGTTGCTATTTCTCATTCCCTTTTCATAAATGTAATTTTCCATTGTCTTCATTGATATCATATTTTATTTTCTGTTTTCTTGTAATAAATTTGAATCCAATTTTTGATGAAAATTATCTTGCGGTAATTTTTTTTCTATTATTATTATTATTATTACTATTATTATTATTATTAGTATTATTATTATTATTATTATTATTATTATTATTATAATAAAATTTAAAAAAAATTCTCCAAAAAAGGAGACTCGGAGGCACATCATATCTTAACAAAACCAAATGTTGAAAAAAATATTATGGACAAAGAAATATTTAAAGAACTAAATTTAGTGGTATGCTTTTAGAATGCATATTATTAGCAATTTGTTTGTGGATATGGCAACAAAAAAAAAACTCCTTTTAAACTTGTATGAGATGTGAACTGCCCCCCTTGGTCAAGATTCTCAGTTGATGGCTTTTCCTAGATTTTTGTTGATTAATTTGACCTCTTTCTTCCCCATAAATAAAAGTTTTTTTTATTTGTGAATATAATTTATTAATTACCTTCAAAGAGAGATTTCAACCTCATGACTTTGGCTCATATATAGACAGTATTTTTGAAATCCGGTTTCATTTGACCTAAGGTTTCAAAGCACTGTTGTATGTGGCAATTGCACTACATCACATTTCTTTTTGAGCTGACAAGGAGGGGCCCATATACTTATTTTTGATGGCCCAAAGTGTGGGTCCTACACTGACATATAATTAAAAATATAATTTAAATATTTTTAATTATATTTAAATTATATTTGTTTGCACAACAAAATATTCATCTTCAAATACCAAAGTAAACATTAGAATTCCTATTGTATGTCAGTATATAGTATTCTTTTAAAAAAAATTATATGAGAAAAATTTTATATTTGTTCTTCTGTATTTATAAAATATAAAACAATTATTTATTTGTTGAAATTTTATATTATTTTTAAAAAATCTAATAATTTATAATACATTTTATATATTTATATAAAATTAAAATTATAAATATATATATATATATATATTATTCATGACTAGATTGGTTCGAGTTTCAGAACACTGCCCTTGGATTTCACAAAAACTTGCGAGCCTGATAGCAGTTGAATATACCAAATAATCCGTTCAAATCTTGATTTCAACATACTCCTTAAAATTTTAATTTCTTTCCCAACAACATGTTCAATTCACGCATTCACACACACACACATAAGGCAAATCCTGACTTATAAAATCATTGTTAATCAAATTTCAGAATTTGTATTTAGTTTGATCTGATAAACTAGGGATTCAGTGAAGCCATTATTTACATATATATAATAGGCCAAGTAGGTGGATAACTTAGACTATACCTCATAGAATACTTTTGGCTGGAATTCTGGCATTTCAAGATGCTCAAATGAACCATGACTCAGAATCGAGCAGATACTTGAGAGAAGAGTGCCTTGAAATCTTTTGTTGGTGTGCCCACGCCCTCTGGCTTGGAGCCCAAATCAAATGCCTTGAACTTTGCCTCCTCAAACTGCAACGCCTGTATTGACACAAAAACATAGAGCATCATCAACAATCTTCCAGCTAACATATGATTCACATTCTATTATTATAACACATTCAAAAAATTATCAGAATGCATGACAAAAACATGCCATGTAGTAAGTGCTTGATAATTCAAAGGAATTGCATAACCATCATTTCAACTTCATACCTGAATGCAAACTTCAGCAACATCAGCCCTGGGGATTAATTTATTCTCCGTCTGCAGCAGTTCGTCATCTTTGCCCACAATTAATTCCCGCAGGTCTCCATCTTTATCTTGTAACCCTCCAGCCCTGATCCACAGTCAAGTGTCACACAAAACTAAATCAAAACTGGGTTTCTAACAGAGGTTGATATTTTGATGAATAGAAGCAAAAGTTCATTTAGTTCCTCTGCTAAAATCATACTTGAATATGAATGTATTAAGAACATGTAAGAATGGGCTTTTCAGTGTCCATAAGCAAATAGCATGCATGCCTGTCCCTATGTTGAGAGGGATATCATACAATATATGAATGTCGGACTAACCTCCGGAAACTAATGAATTGTGATTGGTTTCAAATGCAACTGCCTCAGGTATGGTTAGGGAAACTTTATAAATATTATTCCTTTTTCCAAAGTACAACAAAATCATCAACCTTTGTGAAACATATAATTAGACTTCCTGGTAGCTTGCCAGAAACCACGCCTTAAAAGAAAATAAATATATTCACAGTAGACCCATTATGTGGCCACTTATCTGTTTTAAAAAAAAGGCACAGGACCTGACAAAAAAAAACTGCATGATATTGATATCCAAATAATGAAAAAAGATATATTGATATCATAATGCAAAAGTTTCAGTCATGAAAACCAATGAATGAAAAGCATGGATGCAATGTAAACAAACATTTTCAAAATACTAATGTTTGCATTTCCCTCAGATACTCCTAAAAATAGCTTTCTTATCCCATGCATTCCATCCCATCTCACAGCAAAATCAACAAAGAAATACCTTATAATAGTGTATGGAATTCCAGAATCAGCTAAATACTGCTCAGACTTCCGCTTCCACACCTACAAAAAGCCAGAAGCATTGGATGCATTTAGTTCACTCATATATATATTGCAGACAAAAAGTCACATCTTTTATGAAGAAATACAGTAACTTGCCAAGATGTTGCCATTGCCAAGGCTGTTCAGTGGATGATTAGGGTTAGTCCCTCCCATGGACCCAACCAATACAATGTGCTTCACACCCACAGCCTTAGCTGCCCAGAGACGAAGAGCATTTAAACAATCACATTATTGCAAGCACACTCAAATGAGAGAAAACTTGAATAAAAACACCATCTTACCAGCATCAATCTGATTCTTCTGGCCAATCCAATCAACCTAAATCCCCCAAATTCTAAATTTCAGCAAGTAGATAAAAAACACTCTCTTTTTCCCCAAAAATCGCAAACGGAGATACCTGCTCCGGAAACAATCCATCTTCGAAATAGAACTCGGGGCGCCCACCCTTGGTCGGATCAAAACCAGGTTTCATCTTTGGGACAGCGCTGGTGAGTATTATGAGCGCGTCGACGCCTTGCAAAGCAGGGATGATACTCTCAGTATCTCTGATGTCGCCCACAAAGACATCATCAGCTCCTCCAAGCTTCTCCTTGCTCTCTGGTCTTCTAACTAAACCTCTACCGATGAATTGATCTGCCCTCTGCTTCAACTTCTCGTAAGCGAGTTGTCCTGGAGGGAATGATGCGTTAGAGAAATAGATCCAGAGCGAGATAACAGAAGAAGAAGAAGACGGAGAAGAGTGCGCTCGAGACCTGTCTTTCCGCCAGCGCCGGTGACGAGCACGGTGGTGAGAGGAGATTCCGCCATGGCCGAAACGAAGGGCTTCTCTCGAGCTCCAACCTCAAGCTATGAAGAACGACGCTCTGGTAGATGGATTGCTAGAGAACTTATCAGATCACGACACGTGGTCATTTACATTCGTGTACTATATATCTGGAATGTTCGCGTATTTTTTAGCCCATTAATATTATCCAGCCCAATGTTCTCGGCCTACAAAATTATGATCCAGCTGTGTTTAAGAATAAAATGAGGAATTTAACAAATTTTAAAATAATTAATAATAATATATCTTATGTGTTATGCCGGTTGTTGCGTTTGAACTTAATAGACACATTAAAATGAAATATGAGTTAATATCGTTGTTTACTATATATTTGGATTTATAATAATATATGCAGTCTATTGGTATTTTCTATATTTGTTGTATTTTTTAAAACTTTTTAGTAAAATTAGATACAGATTAAATTGGTTAAATCAATTAAGATTACTTTTTTTATATATATGCTCGATAACTAACTATTTTGATTTTTTTGGTTAATCATATAATTTAATGAACAATTAAATAATATGATCTCTTATTAACATTATTTAAATGTCTTATCTGCTTTAGTGGTTAACCAATAGAAAAAAAAAAGGTATATTTCCAAGAAATCAAAAGCAATTAAAATTCATAATACAAAAGTAGCAATGCTTTTATTAATATATATAATTTTTTCAATATAGAATATAAGATTTGATTGCTTGTGCAGGCTTGAGAAAATAATTCAAATATAATAACCATATCAATTATTATATTTGTAATATAATAATTGATATGGTTTTTGGTGAGTTTTTCATAGCTCCATATGGCGTTCAGAGCAGGTGGATTAAAGTATTTTAGTAGAAAAAGAACAGTCCAAGAAGTGTGGAAAAGGAAAAATATTTGATAAAACTAAAAAAATCATTTGAAAAAAACTATAGTGACAACGTCATCCATAACCGAAAAATTAATAATAAAAAGAAATTATTTATTAAGGAATAAAATATTTGATAATATATACTTGTCTGACATAAACAATTTTTCTCTTCAAAATTTGTTATTATTTGTTAATAAAAAACAGAGAAATGTGCTAGTTCTCGATTAAATCAAGAGAGATCAATTAAAAACACTAGACATACATGCTCAATGAAAGTTTATGCATAATTTTTACAATTTATATTTATTTATTGCTCATAATTAAGATGCACCTTTGCATTTGGCAATGCATCATTGTCCAGCTCAACATAAGAAACCAATTTAGTTGATACATGGCATCATAAGTAAATAAAATTAAAATCCGTACGTATATGGGATCAACAAAAGTACCACGCCGGAAATGTACAAGTCTACCACCTTTAAAAAAAAAAAATGTCCAAGCTTTTTCATGTGATCAGTATCCACCCGGACCAGAACTATTATAACCACAATTATCTACAATTATTTACATTAATTAACTAGAGTTAGAACCACAAGATTGACTTTAATATATATATATATATATATGATGCCAATTTAAGAGACACACGTATATACATCTTAAATGTTCGTGCATTCCGAAATATTATTATAAGATTTGGCTGGCTTGGCATAACAAGATACTCACTCTTGATAATCTTGCACAAAGAGGCTGCAACAAGTTTCCTACTGCAACTTACGTTTTGTGCCATTCTGATATCGAGTCGGTTGACCACTTGTTCTTGCACTGTGCTTTTGCTCGTGCCCTGTGGGAATACTTTGGTAGACTTTTGAATATACCGGCACCTCCTAGGACCTTACGGCACATTTGGTGTTCGTGGAGGTTGGAGTTGTGACCTTCTAGTAGGGTCCTAACTGACCTGTTTGTTAAAACTTTACTGTAGAATATCTGGATTGCTCGGAATGATTGCATATTTAATTCTAACTGTTTGCCTGTGCATGCTTTGTACTTGAAGATTAATCATATGCTCCTTTCGTGGTTTGATGTTCTTACAGACAGTGCTAAAGCAAATCTGGAGGAACCGTTGGCAGCCGTGCGACGTAGCCTGGATTTTCTTGGATCTAGTGGGGAAATGATTGGGATGGCCGAGGAGGCACACGATATATCCACGGCCTAGACTCTCTTTGATGTTGTAGGCTCTAAGGAGGCCTGTTGTTCCTCTGTTTTGTATTTTGGTGTCCGATTTTGTGTATCACTTCTTGTGGTACACACTTTGTATCTTGTCGCTTTATCTTAATCTATTGTGGTTTATCCATTTTTCAAAATTTGGATGGCATGCTTAACATTCTTAATTAGTTTTTCTCTACTTGTAAATATAAAATTTGGATGACGTACTTAATGGTTTTGCAAGAGCAATGAGTCAACTGACAAATTAAGAACTTGACTTTCGCTGAGCATGTAAAACATTTTAGAGTTGTGTATATATATATATATGTGTGTGTGTGTGTGCACATGCATGGTTGGTGTTGTTTAAACGTATTAATTAAGTGTTAATTTTTTTTTTTTTGCATCTGTTTGAGAATGTGGCTTTCATGGCGAAGATAGAAGAATTGCCGTCTATGTTTGGGTTTCTTTATCTCCGGCGGGTTTGATACATAACCAGCCAAATCATCACAATTGATAAAATATGTATGAGTATTATTAATCGCTTCTATAATTGATATGCACTATTGATGAATATAGGGTCTGTGGTCATTTTCAATTTTTTTTCCCTTAAATTAGCATTGCTTTTTTTTTTTACATCATCATGTCCTTTTGTATTAATTTTTATTTAATAAACTTGATTACTTTATTATTTGTCTCTTTCAGACATATTTTGATGTCCGATCAATACTTATTTGCCATGAGGTTTTAATTTATTTATTTTAAACTCAATAATATATCCATGCGTTGATCTTTCATACAAATTTGAAATATCTCGTCCTCTTTACTTTTCTCATGATATGTCTAAATCATGTGTTTAATAAAATTACTTTATGTTAGTACAGGTGTATTGTTAGTAACCAATGCAACAATTAAACCAAGAAAATGTTGCCTGGTATGACTCTTCTAATAATAATAATTATTAATATTATTAATATTATTATTTAATTATGGGAAAATTACTCGTTTACTCCTCGATAATTTCAAAACTTCCCAAATGTCACGTGAGCTTTTGCAGATCACTCGATAACCCCTTCCTTTATTTGTTTTCACTCTTTTTACCCCTGCGATTATGAAATTCCATCATCGTTCTTAAACCTTTTGCATATATTTTTTTCATTCTTTTTGCATTCCTTTTTGCAGTACGTATTCATTTCTTAAACGAGAGTTTCATTTTTTAAACAGAGAGCTCATTTTTTAAACAGAGAGTTCATTTCTTAAACGAGAATTCATTTCTTAAACGAAACCTCATTTCTTAAACAAAAACTCATTTCTTAAACAAAAAACTCATTTCTTAAACAGAAAACGCATTTCTTAAACAGAAACCTCATTTTTTTAAACATAAAACTCATTTTTTAAACAAAAAAACATTAATATTTAAACGTAAAAATAAATATTTACGTGATAAATTAATCCCGGATATAAAAACCAATTAATCTTGGCCACTCGTACATATTTAAATAGAAACAACGATATTTAAGCGGGTTTTTAAACGTAAAGCGCAATATATTAAAACGAAAACATCGATAGTTAAACAAAGACAAACAAGCATATAAACAGAGAACTCATTTCTTAAAGCAGAGAGCTTTATTTTTTTAAAGCAGAGACCCTCATTGAGTAGGGACATTGAGTATCTCATCGTCGCCGATCTCGCGCGAACGCTGAGTCGCCGAGCTCCGGATCCCGGCGAGCGATATCGAGGCTGGCTCGCCGTGTGGGGTCTTAAAGGAGAAATCTTTTATCGGCGTTGGCGATCCCGGTTAGCGGACGTTCCTCGGCGGTCGGAGTGGTGAGGTCTTCGGTGGCGACGCTCGGATAAGACGGAGTCGAACTGAGCGGAACCATTCTCGATCGCGGAGACCGCAACATGGATAGCAATAGGGTTAGGGTTAGGGATCATTCCGGGGTTTTGGATCCATGGTGCCTAAGTTTGTGACGAGAACGGAGGGAGGAAGCGGTAGCCGATGAGGGTTCGATCTCGCCGTCTTCGCCTTCGTCTTCATTGTCTTCCCTGTCATCGACCTCATCTCTTTCATCTTCTTCGTCGTCGACCTCGGGGAAGACCGCATGCTCCTCGTCGTCGAGCGAAGGCATCGAAAGGTTGCACTCGTACATATTTAAATAGAAACAACGATATTTAAGCACTTTTTTTAAACGTGAAACGCAATATATTAAACGAAACATTGATAGTTAAACAAAGACAAACAAGCATATAAACAGAGAACTCATTTCTTAAACAGAGAACTCATTTCTTAAACGAGAGCTTATTTTTTTAAACAAAGACCCTCATTGAGTAGGGACATCGAGTATCTCATCGCTCGCTGATCTCGCGCGAACGCTGAGTCTCGAGCTCCAGATCCGGGCGAGCGATCTCGAGCGTGGCCTCGCTCGTGTGGGGTCTTAAAGGAGAAATCTTTATCGGCGTTGGCGATCCGGTTAGCGACGCTTCCTCGGCGGTCGGAGTGGTGAGGTCTTCGGTGGTGACGTCTGGATAAGACGAAAGTGAACTCGAACGGAACCATTCTCGATCGCGGAGACCGCAACATGGATAGCAATAGGGTTAGGGTTAGGGATCATTCGGGGTTTGGATCCATGGTGCCTAAGTCGGTGGCGAGAACGGAGGGAGGAAGCGGCGCCGATGAGGGTTCGATCTCGCCCGTCTTCGTCTTCGCTTTTCATCGCCTTCCCCGTCGTCGACCTCATCTCTTTCATCTTCTTCGCTCGTCGACCTCGGGGAAGACCGCATGCTCCTCGTCGTCGAGCGAAGGCATCGAAAGGTTGCACCTTTTTCTCGAACTTGAAATCCCATTTTTTTCACTGCAACGTGATCGTGATTGTGAGACGCGATGCTTTGTCTCATCTGCCCGACTTCAATCCCAGATAAAAGAGATTTTTTGGGGGTGATAAATACACCACAAAAAAACTCATTTCTTAAACAGAGACCTCATTTTTTTAAACAAAAACCTCATTTCTTAAACAGAAAACTCATTTCTTAAACAGAGACCTCATTTTTTTAAACAGAAACCTCATTTCTTATACAGAAAACTCATTTCTTAAACAAAAAACTCATTTTTTTAAACCAAAAACTCATTTTTTTAAATAGAAAACCCATTTTTTTAAATAGGAAACTCATTTTTTTAAATGCAACCTTATACCTCATATTTTTAAATAGAAGCTTTCATTTTTAAATGAAACTCATGCAGCCCCAAGGGCATTATAGTCAAATCGTCACACTTGCCACAACTTCCCACGCAAGGGACAATTTCAGTCAAAAAAATTCCAAATTAATTCTATCAATCACTATTAGATGTTTGGGGTTTAAAAAAATCATCGAATTCAAAAAGGAAGTGGGTTTTGAGGAGTCAGAAAAACTAAGCGTGTTTTTAGCGATATCATGAAACTTACTGAGGTGTTTTTTTAGCGATTTCCACTTTTAATTATTTATAGTGTAAAAATTGATGGCCATCATCATTGGAAAGGAATAATCAGAATATGAAATTCAGAAAATAACATCAATAATAACTGATATATTATAAAATAATGGGAAAAAGCACAATAAAAGCAACTCGTTGGATTGTTCATAAAGTAGATTGTCATCTCTTTATGTGAAATTATCATGCTTCTCGGAAATTTGGCAAAAAGAGGTTTGGGAGGTGTTTGGACACTTGTATTTAACCATAATGAAGCTCTTATTATTATAAGGCAAATCTCTATAATTAACTTTAGTGACAGAATCCCAATAATTGGTGGATTAAACTTTGAAAAAGTGATGTATATTTATATATTTTATAAAAATAAAGTGAGGACTATATTAATTTCCAAAAAGAAAAACAGAGTGGGTGAAAGAGAGGTTAAAATTTCCAAAGGAATAGTATGCATGGGATTCTTATTTTTCTTACATTTTCAAAACAAACTTGAACTAATCCTTATCCATCTCTCCACCTTCTCATCTCATAAAAAAATAAAATAAAAAGCCGTATTCCTCATTTGCGCACCAAACATACAAAATTCTTAAAAACCAACATCATTATTTAAAAAAAAATCACAAAACGTTAAACAGTAAGATAACAGATGTCCATCATAAAGCTAATCTTTTGAACATAAAATAAAAATATATTTTTTTAAAAAATAAAAAAAGGCAAATGAGAAACCCAACAAGTTCCGGGTCTTGTGTTAGAAAGCGACCAACCGGGTCAGTTCGTCTTCCACGCTTCCATAGCTGGTCCCCTAACCAACATGATTAACATAACTTGGCCGTCCCCACACCCTTAGCTACGTGGTAGCATTACAGACAGAGCACCAAACCTCGGAACACCACCTTTGCACGGCCGCCTCGCACGTATCAATCAACATGCATGCTAATGCTGCCACATGTCACGCATCTACAGCTAACTAATAAATATATATTTATATTAAAAAAAAAATCTACGGAAAACGTCAGATATCACGTAAGTGAACCACGGAGTCATGGACAATGAAAAGAATCTCTCCTTCCTATGTTACCACCATTTGTTCACATCAGAGCCGTTGATCAGAGGAAAAATCTTTTTTTATTTTTTTATTTTTTTTCTTTAAAAAGGTATTAATTAAAGAGTGTCCCCACGTGGCAGGGACGCGTGTACGTAGTAGTCTTCGTTTAAAAGAGAAACACGTGTCAAAGCATTCGGGAGATGACAAGAGATGAATGAACGGTTTGGATGAATCGGTTCTGGGACAAGGTTGGGCAGGACGGTGAGGGGCACCTGTCAATCTCGTCGTCGTCCTCGTCGTTAAAAGGAGGAAGAGTTGTGACTTGTGAGGGATTTCCCTTAGTTTTTTTTGTTGCTCTAATTCTCTTTCGTGAAGCGAGAGCGCGTTTGCTTTGATTGAGGTTTTGTGGTCTTCTCTAATGGCGGAGGTATGCTGTGAGGTGGTGAGTCAGAGAGAGGTGGTTACAGAGTCATGTGAGCCGAGCACACGGGCAGCGAGGCGGAGAAGGATGCAGCTAAGGAGGATAAAGTTTGTATCAGGCGTCGGTACAGTGGTTGGCACGGCGGAGCCGATGAGGAAAAGGCAGCGTGTGGAGTTGCTGGAAGATGTTGTGCGGAGTGGCGCCGTAGAGCATCATCGGGAAGGGTCGGGGAGTGGGACGAACTCCAGCTCGTGTGCTCCTCGTCGTGCTAAGTATGGCATGACGGCGGTGTGTGGACGGAGGAGAGAGATGGAAGACGTTGTCTCGATCCAGACGGAGTTCCTCCGGGGTAGTCTAGGTCACGAGACGTACCAATTCTATGGGGTTTTTGACGGGCATGGGTGTTCGCATGCGGCGGTGTCGTGTCAGGATCGAATGCATGAGTTGGTGGCAGAGGAGATAAGGATGGTTGACACTGGATCCATGGCGATGGCTGTAAGGAACTGGGAAGGGGTAATGAAAAGGAGCTTCTTGAGAATGGACGCGGAGGTCGAAGACTGGCGCGGTAGCATTCGGACAGGCACCTGCAAGTGTGAGCTGCGTATGCCTAATTGTGACCACGTGGGATCAACAGCCGTGGTGGCAGTGGTCACACCGGACCAAATCATCGTCAGCAACTGCGGTGATTCTCGTGCTGTATTATGTAAAGGAGGTGTTGCCATCCCCTTGTCCACTGATCACAAGGTATATATATATATATATATATATATAAGCAAATATTTAGTAGACATCATCTGACATTCTAAAACAATGTGTTAATTAACCATCTCTTTGTGTTTGTTTGTAGCCTGATCGGCCGGATGAGATGGAACGGATTGAACAGGCTGGTGGTCGTGTCATCTATTGGGATGGACCTCGAGTTCTTGGGGTGCTTGCTATGTCTAGAGCCATAGGTGAGTCATATATATATATATATATTGGTGAAGTTATAGTCTAGTAAGTAGAAATTGTGGAAATAAATAAGTGGGAATTGTGGTTGGAATTAATGGAGCAGGGGATGCATATCTTAAACCATACGTGATATCGGAGCCGGAGGTGACGGTGACGGAGAGGACAGGGGAGGAGGAGTGTTTGATATTGGCAAGTGATGGGTTGTGGGACGTTGTGAGTAATGAGATGGCATGTGACATCGCCAGGATGTGTTTGCGGGCCAGTGGAGGAGATGGGGACGAAAGCGTTGGGTATGAAACCGAGGGCCATGCGAGAAGAGGTTCGGATAAGGCTTGCTGTGATGCGTCCATGTTGCTCACCAAATTGGCGCTCGCTAGACACAGTACTGATAACGTCAGTGTTGTTGTTATTGATCTCTAACGGAGATCATAATCAGTCACAGAAACAAAATTATATAAATATATCTACACGCAAGTCTGTATAATACATGCTTTTGTTTTTAGTTTTTTTTTTTTTCAAATATATATATATATATATATATAAATGTAAGCAGAGAAGAGCAAGTTTTCTTGGAAATACTTTTGGACTACACATTATCTTGGGCGATTTCATGGTTGCAGAAAATATGTTCTCAGATCTTTTTGATCAAATGCAATATTCCAAAAAAATAAATAAATAAATAAAGCAGATGTATTTATTAATTTGACAGAAACACGTGTTACAAGGAGAAACAGGGGTGTCACAATCAAACAGCTGTGTACAGCTTAGTGTTCCAGTGACATGCCGAATTGGTGATGGTGATGCACCAGTTGCCTCTCTTCTGATCTTCGGTTTCACTATTAGTCTATCTTTGATTTTATATATGAAAACTTTTCCTAATAATTGTTATGATTTGCATGATTAAGCTCGACTTTAAAACGCCTAATTCGGCACATCTGATTTAGCAATTTTTTTACTTCAAAAATAAAAGCAGCCAGAATGTTCCACAGAATACTAAGGAAAAAAAATAAATAAATAAAAGACATCCATCGCCGCAGGTGATGATGTTTAAAGTTATACTTGGTGTCTAACTCTTAACCTTGTCCTTGCTTCCCAATAATTTGAAACCATTAAAGATTGCTGAATCACTAGCAAGTTAGATTAGGATGTGAAGGTGACAAGAAAAATGAATTCATGCTCTACTGATTAGGATCAAGAGTACAGAGTAGAATTATTATCTGGGTGATGTGGCCTTGTCTGATAGTCATATTTCTCTGAATAAATCACTGTCAGATAGAGTTGATGGCCAATAATTCATGCCTGCCAATTCAAAATGATTTTTCTCAGATATTACACTTTTTGAGTAAGCTCAAAGAATTTCCATTGTTGTTCTTCTTATCAACGGTTAAAGATTAAACAACTTAAACACATTTTTAATATAATCAAATGTTAAAAAACAAACACAATGATTTACGCATAGATTCAGAAAACATTTTATACATGAATTGGGCAGGGGCTGCGCGTGCGCGTACCCCCTATACCACAAATTATGACGTCCACTCTGCCACGTGGACAGATGGTAAGCCAGCGCACCCCCTCAAGTGCAATTGGGGCCACTAGCCTAGGCCACGGACCTTGATGATCTACCGTTGACCTCGTCCAGGTAAGTATGGTTTGATGTTGCTCAATCATTTCATTTTATGCTGCACAAAGCTTCATCCAATTTTCTCAACATGCGATGTGGGACTATGCTGCATTCATAACTTATCCTGAACCCTGGATTTTTACTCAAGCTTTCGACAAGACGGTGGTGCCAAAATGAGCAGAGCCGCGTGGTTGGCCCTCGACGACGACTGGCTAGTGGCTGCTACTCAAATAAAAGATCATGAAACTAGATATTCAATAAGGTTAAATTTTCAGTAGTCTAGTTTTAAGTCATAATCAGAATTTAACCCTTGCCTTTAATAAATAAAAGATTTGATTGAAAACTCCTGATAAAAAAAAATAAAACACTCATAATCAAATCAGTAGCTTTGAATAAATAATTTATAGAAATTTTAACAAATAAAAATACAACCAACTGTAAGTTACAAAACTGCCATTAACGCTTGTATCTTTGAATTTTAGTAGGGGCCGCGCAGGCGCGTACCCCCGCTACCATAAATTATGACGTCCACTCTGCCACATGGGCAGATGGTAAACTAACGCACCCTCTCAGTGCAATGAGGGCCATTGATTTATGCCACGAGCCTTCTTGGTCACCCGTTGACACCGCCCAGGTAAGTATGAGTGTCAATGGTCCAACCATATCATTTTATGCACAACAAGACTCTGCATATGTTTTCAACAGGCGATGTGGGACAAACTTATTAGAGAAGCTGAAGTTATTGATGGGCTGGAACTTTTAATTGGGTTGGGCTTTTTTACTTGTTGGGCTTTTATTGATTCCCATGGCTTGCCTCAGCCTCGCAAGTTGGAACCTTTTTAAGTACGATGGGCGAGAGAAAGACTGATGAGGAGAACCACTGACACGAAGGAACAAGACGAGGAGAGTATCCAAGCTTCTTCCATTTTTCTTCGATCTCGATCCCAATTGGGGGAGAATCCAATCCGGTGCTGAGTATACGCCATGGACGAAGGCTACAACAGTCTCCCTTCCACCCATCTCCTCGGCTCTGTCCCTGTACGATCTTTCTCTTCCCATCTTCTTTCATTGCGTAGTCCGCGCGGTATTTTGGTTTTTCTATGTTCGCTGATTTTTGTTTCTTAGCATTAATTTGTTATAAATTGATGCCGAATCCATATTCAATTGATCAGTGAATCATCGAAATGTTTTTGTTTTTGTTTTTGCGTTTGTGATTTGGTAGGCGGTGGTCGCTGATGACAAAAGACCGGCAGTGGATGAAGCTCGGACAGGTGTTTTAGTTATATTAAAAATTCCGTTTTGCTTGTATAAAGTTATTCTTTTATGGTGCGGATGTGATTCTTCTGTGTGTTGCTTTTGCTGGGTGTTTGTTGCCATTCTTTGCAGGCTCACATTCGAATTTGCATGTGTTTCCACCAGCTAATGGAGGTTACCAAGCTCCTGGGACTCCTTATGGTATGTCTAGTGAAGCTCAATTAAATTGTGTATAATTTGCATTTAGACTTCTTGGTTTGATAAAGTATGGTTTCTTACATTGTGGAGACAAGATGCAGTTCCCTTCTTCCATTGGTTATGCAAACTTTCAATATGATGCTTGATAAATAACGCATTTAGCATCCAAAGAAAAGGCCCTGATCTAACCAAAGTAAACACAGGTGCTTGTTGTAAATTCTTTCAAACCTCAGTATCGCATTGCTATTGAATGATGACAAAATCGGTTTTCCATTGTTTAGTTCAACTTGAAACTTTGTAAGGAAATCTAATGGTGTGTTCTTTAAGACTAGACTAAGATACACCAGTGTTCTGCTCACCAGGATAACCTAGGACATGATGGCTTAAAATTGGTAACCCATGCAGAACATTCCCAAGTAGATCTTCTCTTCTGCTGCTAATAGTTATGCTTCCCTTCTGTTTACATTTTGTTCTTTATTGCTCTATATATTTAATTTCTTGTATCACCTAACTTTCTCCCTTTTCACTAAGCTAACTGGTCATATGGCTTCCATCATATTCTTTATCAAGGCACTTGCATTTTACTTTTACTTTGGCAAATAGTAATAAAAGATTACATGGTTAACGAATCATGTTCATATATGTCTGATATCTGGTTTCTGGGTGATAGCTATTAACTGTTTTTCCATATAAAGGCAGGAGCTGATGAGCAAGTCACAACCAATTCGAAGGGAATATTTAACATTCTCAGTCCATGTTTCAATGTTTATACTGATAACATGGTCGATAGGATCCTAAGTTCAATGAATCCCGTCCATATTTTTATCAGAATTCGGAGCTTGTTGTTATGTCTAAAAATAGTAATGAAAGAATCTGTGGTGAACGAATCAACTGCATCTGATATTTGGCTTCTGCTGATAGCTTTTAATTGATTTTCCTATAGAGACAGGTGGTAATGAGCAGGCTACAACCAATTGGAAGGGAGTGCTTAGCATTTCGTCCTACAGCCCATATTTCAATGTTGACACTGATAACGTGGTTGATAGGATCCTCAGTTCAATGAATCCCCTCCAGGGAGATTTCCGCAGAAAGATAGATAGCTATCCTGATCTGTAAGTTGTTCCATGTATGGCTTGATTAACTTATAAAACTTACAGATAGCTGTCTTTTCTTGCTAATATATTTAATTCTGTTAGAAAATTATGCATCTGTTTTTTACAAGTATTTTACAGGTTATACAAGGAAATTAACACTTAATGATGGACTGCTTTCAGTCATACTGCCATCACTGTAGATGTTATGGTTCTCATTTTAGAATATTTTAATTTTGATGTAATCTCATTTGGATATGTTTCCTCTAGGAATTTGGTAGCATTATGCTTATATCCTAGTGTGCTAATCGACAAGATCAGGCTAGCTGTATGTATCCGTATATTGTTTTCCAAATTAAAACAATTTATTTATTTATTTATTTTGGGCATAATTGTTCTGGCTGCATATACCATATTTTTTTTCTTCATGATGGAGCTCACAATGCCAGTTTTTTTGTTTTTCTTAGATATGGTCCGGTTTGGATCTCCACTACATTAGTGTTCATGCTTGCTGCCCTTGGGAACTGTGGCACTTATCTCATGAACAGAAAAAGTGTGCCAGATACAGCATGGGTCTTTGATGTTAACTATGTGAACTGGGCAGCAAGCGTGGTTTATGGTTATGCACTTCTTGTACCAGTGGCGTTTTATTTCTTGCTTCAGTATTTTGGATGTAGTGCAAGTCTCACACGCTTCTGGTGTTTGTGGGGATATTCCTTGTTCATCTTTATTCCCAGTTCAGTAAGTATCCAACTCTTGTTGTGTTATTTGTTTCATTGTACCTATACAAATTTTTGCCCTAGTTATCTTTTCTGCACTTAAAGGTAAAATATGACTCTATTAATGCATTTTTTGGTGATTACATTGTTATCATTGATTGGGGTTATATTAGTAATGGACAAAGGCACTGTGTAAGTTATATGAACACATGTTGGTCGTGCATCAAACAGCAATGCTATGCATATAACAGAATTTAGTAGTTAATGGAACACATTCATCCATGTTGTCTAAGCATTGCAGTTATGTGAATTTTGCAGTTGCTGTTGGTTTTTCCTGACGAATTTTTACGATGGCTGATCATATTAGTTGCTGGGGCTGCATCCTCGGTGTTCATTGGGATCAATTTGAAGTCATACACAGAGGGGAGTGATATGATGGTGATGTGTGTCAGTGCAATGGTGCTGCAGTTTGTTCTAGCTCTTTTCATCAAATTTCTTCTATGCTTGAGGGCTTGTGGTGGGAAAAACAATACTGAGCGCACAGTAACAGGATTTTAGTAGTCATAGGCAAACTTGTGATCACACATGATGTGTATGTGTATGATATATTTTGTGTCTCTCTAAACAGGGTTTTTTCCTTGACTCAGAGGTTGGTTTCAGTTTATGTTCCAAATGATTTCTTTTGCATTCTCAGGAGAAATTGATGCACTTCCATGAATAAACAGATGCTAGAGAAACCTGGTGGCTTGGGTGGCGGATGATTAATGTGTGCATAAAAAAGTGGATTTTTTTTATCTTGTTTTTCATGAATCCTGAGTACCGACTTTCTAATTCCGTCCCGGTTTTCCTTGCAACATTGGAATACAAATATAAACACAAAACAGAAGTAAAACGATCGTAGAGCCAAAAATAAAATAAAATCAAGATTTGTTTAAGACGAACTACAAATCAAAGAATTGTGGGTCTACACTCCAGATGGAGTTTTGATAGGCCATCAGAGAATGTTACAACCGATTATGAATCATGCAGAAAAACGTGCAACGGAATAATTGCAACACTAAAACTAGCGGCCACACAATAATTGCCACACAACTTGAACTCGTAACACATGCACTTGTACGACAATCCAGGCAAAAACAGCTTTGTATATAAGCTAGAGAAGAAAATAACTGACATTCTTGTGAAAACCACATATTTCACATAATTGAGTAGCATAAAGATGGCACATATATGTTGCAAACAAAAACATCTTCATCATTGAAATGCCTGAATATCCAAAAGAAAATTTTATAGAAACAAAAAAAGATAGTTGAGAAAGCGGCAGGGTCCGAACTCAAAATTAGAGATCAACTCAATTTGGCCTTGGTGTAGCCCACTCAACACGCAGAATAAGGTTGTCATAACCATAACCATTAAGCTTGTTGATGGCTCTCTCAGCATCTTCCTTGCTTACAAAGTTAACAAAGCCAAATCCACGGCTCATACCAGTCTTTTGATCCACAGCAACATAGACACGGGTAACAGGGCCGAAAGCACGGAAAAGCTCAAGGAGGTCAGGTTCACGTGTATCTTCTGAAAGATTTGTAACTCGGACTGAGTTCTCATCATTCCGACGTCTCATTTCAGTTCCAGATCGCTCAGCACCTGCTCTCATGCTGGGAGGCACATATGCACCACCTGCGCCCTTGCCAGCACCTGATGAAGCTGAGGTTTCTGTTGGAGGCTTGTCAACAAAGCCATCAACCTGTGGAGCCAGATCTTTGTATGGGCATTTTGATGTCCAGTGATCACCCTTCTTGCCACATGTCCGGCATACCATAAGGACAGCTCCTGCTTTTCCCATAGCAGCTAATGGATCACCGGCAACCTTTACTTCTTCCGCTTGGCTACCTGCAGTCATTTAAATCCAATTATGGAGCTCTCCTCTTTAGGGTTCACATTTGAATTCTAAACTACAATGTTCAGGGTGCATGACTTTCTGAAATGAAATGAGTGAACAACAAGGGCAGTAGAAGCAAGTCATCATGGAGATAAAAGATATAGGTACCAAAACAAATAAATCAGTAATATGCCAATTCACTTGAATAAAGATTCCCACCAACAGCAGCAGCAAGAAAAATGACAATATATTCATGAGATCAAAACAACTTAATTTTGTTCAGCACATTTTTCTCAGTTATTGACAATACAAATTAACAAACAATTTGATTATGCCAGTATAGGTTATCAAACATAAAAACCAAGAACAAGAATGACCTGGCACAGAGAATTTTGTAAATCGAAATTAGGCTTCTTATGATGCAAAGGTTCCTACAATCTAGAATAATGAAGCATCTTATATAGACTAACGGGTCATGTACAAACAGATTTAATATAATGGACAGGCTACTAAAAAATCAGTAAACATAGTAATTGTCAACCAGTAGTATAATTGAGTTAAAGAGAGAATCAAAAAGCCTGCATTTCCCAAGAACTTTTTCGTGCGTCAACCAGTAGTACAATTGTTCCATGCATCAAACAAAACTAAGTAAATTAATTCTCAAATTTCACCAAGGAAAAAAACAATTTCAATAAGAAGATGATAATAAATATTTAACACTAAGCGAAATCCATACGCCAAGACATAATTCCAATGCCTTACTTTTCATTTTACAGTAAGCTTAATGCTTGCCAATTGTGTCAACTCAATTGTCTATTTAATATCCTTCACTCATATTACATCCGAGTTTAAATAGACAATTCAAGATTTTCTGTGCAGAAAATATTATCTACAATGTATCAAATTCAGAATTATTAAGTTCAATCGATGTGAGAAGAATTAAATCAAAGAGTAAGATTTCCAAATACTAAAATTTAGGAGTTAGCAACGAAAATCAACTGCAAACAAACATAAAGTAAGGTATCAGATTCAGAATTATTGATTCAATCGATACATAGAAAACAAATCATACAGCACGATTTCCAAGCACTATCGGGGACTAACAACCAAACCATTGGCAAGCAACCATGAAATATGGGAAAATAAAAAATAAATAAAAATAAGAAATAAAAAGTGAACAAATGAGAAAGAGACCTGGAGCCCTAGGTCGCTCGAGGACGATCTCCTCTGTAGAAACCATGGTGAGGCGGCTTCCAGCGTCTTCATGGGCGGCATCCCCGAACTTGCTCCAAGACCTCCGCTCCATCGCACGCTTGCTGAGGCGGGCACGGGCAAGCTTGCGGACACGGGTGGTGGTGGTGACCTTGACCTTGTTTCCATCCTCGTTAAATCGGTATTCGATGACTCTCTTCACTCCGTTCTCGTCAGGGCCTTCGACAATCTTCGGCGGCAACAAGAAGTCGAGATCCTCGCCATCGTCCTCATCAAGCTCCCCCCATCGAAGCTTGCTCTGTGGTGCTCGCAATGAATCCACCGCCATTTCTGGAGAAAACCCTAGACCTTGATCCACAACGAAAGTGAAACCCTAGCTTTTGCTCTTTGGCGATATGCCGACGGGTTGGCGGGCGTGCGTTTATACTGAGTAAATCCAATAACCCGATAACCCGATAGCCCGGTAACCCGACCCGATAATAATAAGGATTTTTGCTTGCGACCCTTGAAAAATTCTAAAATCACCAACCAACCCCTTATTTTTCAGAAATATATTTCAATTTTATTTTTATTATAGCCCTTTCCAGTAATTAAAAAATATATATATGTTTTATCGTATTTGATATATTTTTTTCATAATGCATGTAATGAATTATTATAATTAGAATTTATTTAAAATAGTAATCGTATGATATCAATATTAAAATATGTTAGATTTCAAAAAATTCATAAAATTCCAATTTATTTTAAAAAAATATGCATAAAATATATATAATCCAATTATTCCAATTTTTAGAGACACAAACATATTAGGAGTAGGGTTGGCAATGTGGTGCGTACCAGCAAAAAAAACCCACAATTCCCAAGTGGGCCAAGCCCAATTTGTTTAAAATGTTCAAACCCAAAAGTATATAAGACTCATTTAAAATTTTTATTTAAATTTTCGACCCAGTGTAGTCCCAAACTTGGCTGACCCAAATTCATTGAATTTTTAAATAGTAAGAAAAAAAAATCAATCATGCAGTTTTAGAAGCTTAACACATTATTTAGAATAATCGTAATCTTAATAAATACATTGATTTAAGAAAAAATTGTCCCAAGTTAATATATGTATCTATATATGGCCAATGACATCTTAGTCTATTGGCACTGATTCTCTTATGTAGAGTGTGCATGTCTTTGCCATAAAAAAAAAATTCGAACCTCAACTCACACATGGTAAAAACACAACAAATAGATTAGGGTATTGACTTCTCTTCTATGCACGGCCCCTAACGTGATTTGCCCACTTTATAAAAAACAATATATATATATATATATATACATACAAACATTTAAAATAAATATGCATACATAGGTTAAATCTGAAATACATCAGATTTATTCAAGTTTTAATTTTAAATCCCAAAATTTAATATATGTTTTATCTTGGTGGGATAAATTAAATGCTCACCGAAATTATAAAAATTGTCATCTCCAGTTAAGTTAAAAAATTAATTATTTTTTTATTCTAATAGAGTTATAAAGTAACTTTTAATATTTATGTTTGTATTGATACAAAAAAAAAAAAAAATCTTTTATCCCAATTAATTCAAATTTTTGTGGCATTTGGGATTGATATTGATAAGAAATATAACTTCTTCTTATTATTATTATTATTATTATTATTATTATTATTATTATTATTTGTCACAGGTGTGTTTAGCATGGGGAAAAAGAAAAAGATAAGCTCGTAATGAACATGTCAATTAATCATGCATTGCATGATCCAAAATTGGAGGGCCATGAGAAACATTTGGTAGGTATGGTAATTACAATATATGGCCAACATGCCATGGTGGCACTCATATATTGCTGCCTTGCCTTTGCCACACTATCTAATAGAATCCAAAGATCAAAAAATGTATAGGTCCCCCAGTGACTTAACATATATAATTGACTTATAAATTATAATCAATCATGCTCTCTCTAATCCTCAAAAGTGTGATTATATATAGAGCCATTTTATGTGTATTCGCACAAGCTGCTTTTTGCAAGCTTGTTTTTTTTGGAAATATATAAATGTTCTTCGGAGAGCCAATTGCAAATAAAATAAAAGAAAAAACAAAACTAAAAGATACATCGTATATGTAATCTATTATATTTTGAATTAATCATGTTAATAATAATAATTCCAGGTTGGATATTAATAATTGATGTCGGTTCTTATAATGGATAACTGTTTGTATTGTTTAAACACAAAAAGAAGGATATTTGATGGTTATTTTTATTTTATTTTTTAATTTTAAAAATTCTTAAAAAATAGTACACATTTTGCTTAGGTTTATTCGTGATGTTCACCTTTCATGGGATTCTTATCAAAATAATATATAGTTTTTTTAAATTATTTTAAATTTAATTTATTTTTTTAAATGAACATGAAATGACGTAGTTGCTGGTTAGGTGTATCATAATTCATGGTGAATTTATTTGTTTATTTTCAAATACTAAATAAAATAAAAAGAAATTTAAACCACCTGTTACAATAAATATTTATATAATCAACGACTTTTGGGTCAATTGATACTGGGTCCCTTACGTAGGATGTTTATTTCGGGGAGGATCCGAGATCGAATCTCATGTCCACGCAAAGTGAGGGCACATGGGTCGGTGAGTGTTAAGCTCTGCTCCCCACACATATACATCCCTGACTTACCCTTAAATGTTGGGCGTTTGTTGTATATTTGTAAAAAAAAAATAAAAAAAATAAATATCTATATAAAATAAAAACAATAACACATGAAACTAGGATAGATGATTCTAATCCTCTATGAAGGAAACAGTATGATGATGAGTTGGCAAAAGCAAATAGACTTTGAATGAGTTGTATGAGTTATTACTTAAAAAAAAATAAATTAAAGGATTTAAGCATTTCTTTCAATTATAGTTGTGATAAATGCATAAATGCAATTCAATACTCCAACCAATCAAAACAATTTTTTTTAAAAAAAACAGTGAATGACAAAAAAATAATGATAGCCTTCCCATGCAATGTTTTGTGTTCATGATAAAAACAAAGATAACCCAAGATTTTAATTGCTTTTGGTATTTAACATCTGGAGCTCATGGACCTTGCTTTTATTAATTGGTCGTTGACCAAAAATTACTCTGATCTAATCTACCTAGTTCATCTTCACCATATTTTTTTTTTGTCTTGTTCAACCTTTACCATAAAATTTGTCAATCAATTAGATCGGAACAAGTCCTTATTTACCTAAGTTTAGTGACCACACAACTCGACCCTATACCTTCCTATTCGAGAAGTCTCGGTGATTAGATAAGAGTTTTATGACTCTTCTTTAGAGTTAGCATATCTTAAATTGAGATTAAGATATTAGCAAAAGAAGAGTGTTTGGTTCAAATACCACACAAGAACTCTTTGCATTTAGAACTTGGAAAAACCCTATATTAAGAAGAACTCCAATAGAAACAAAGTTCTTGTCTTACCTGGTTTTAGGGATCGAGGGTGACTCAAATACAAGTTTCTTCCACTAATTAGTTGCTAATGGTTCTTGTAAGCTTAAGTGCATTCCTCGCATCCTCCGTAAAAAGACTTTTGGATTAAGTAGGATAGAACTTCAGTTATATTTTTTTGCCATTTTTGCAACCAACTTGGTGCCAAGAGTGAGTTTATTTAAAAAAAAAAACAAACTAATCCAAGTCTTTTATATTTATATTTATATTTATAAACTATATATTTTTAAATTATTGGCACTCGAGATCCCTTTAATGACTATAATAGCCATCACAACCTCTTATCTCCATCTGTGACTTTATCTGGATATCGGTTTTGATCTTCTCTGGGTTTAGGTAATTTC
Organism: Dioscorea cayenensis subsp. rotundata; assembly: GCF_009730915.1. Lineage (NCBI taxonomy): Eukaryota > Viridiplantae > Streptophyta > Magnoliopsida > Dioscoreales > Dioscoreaceae > Dioscorea > Dioscorea cayenensis. The sequence continues at coordinate 24,116,898 of NC_052488.1, forward strand.
ATGACTTAGAAGTTTGAGAGTAAAAATAATTTTTTTTGTTAGATTATTGCACCACTTTCCCAATGATGGCAAGTAAAATACTTTATTAGTCCTATTTTTTTTGAAAGAGAACTTGCTCTCACAAAATCATATATTTTCAATTAACTGGATTGTGATAACAAGATTTTAACCTTATATAATCTTGCAATGTGGGATGGTAATCCCTTTCTGTTGTGCAATGGTAACAGTGAAAATGATATACCATCTATTTTTGCATTTTGCATTTGGTGTTTGGAACCAATCTCATCAATTATTCATGATTAGTAGCTTCTCTTTAACTAGAGAGAGGTCTAGTCGAACTGACAAGCTAGTCTTGATTTTTAGCTAATCTTGATTCTCAGCTCTATAAGAGTTTTTTTTTTCAGCTAATGTTTTAAACATCTTGCTAAAATGAAATAATTATATCTTTAATCACTATTCCATTTCATTTTAGTAATTATCAATATTAACCTTATGATCCTCAATTAAGAAATAACCAACTGGAAACTTCTTGGCCCATACATGATCAAGTAGAGCCTCAACTTTGTAATCTCTTCCCACAATAGTGCGGACTGTAACAAAGACATTATTGCAATACTGTACTAACTAAAAACACTTGAAAGCTCACACTTGGGTTGCTGTGAATGACGGCTCCTAAAATCTATATTGATTATCCTTGTTCCTTCACCTGTTACAAAAGTTATTATCCTCATTAATCTGCCACTTAATCACTTATGATGATCAAAATCACTTTTTTTTTGAAGGAACAAGGATAAGGAAGCATGATTTCGGTTCTATCAAACTACAAAAGCTTGCCCTTCTCCATGATTTAGAAGTTATGGATTTGGCTAAGGAAGAGCAGCGTCTGTCCTCAGATGAGATCCGTCGTGAAAGTGACCTATTAGACAATTTAAAAATTATTCACAAGCAAGAAGAGATTTATTGGAAACAGAGGTCTAGACTTCAATGGTTAAAAGAAGGGGATGAAAATACCAAGTTCTTCCATGCGGTGGCAAATGGCCGTAAGAATCGCAATTTTATCCCTCGTTTGCTCAAGGACGATGTCGCCTTTGAGCACCCTAAGGACATCGGCGGAAATTTTTCTCTCGAGTATTTTTAAGCTTCGGTTTGGGCAAAAGGCGTTCTAAATAGATTTCAAGTTGATCTACATAAATTGTTTGCTCACAAAAAGTTCAGTTGACCTGACTGATTTGGAGAGACCTTTCTCTTTAGAGGAAATCAAAAAAATTGTCTTCGACTTAGGGGGAGATAAAGCACCCGGACGGATGGTTTTTCCTTTGCATTTCTTCAAACATTTCGGGACATCATTAATCCGGATCTCCTCCTACTATGTAATGATTTCTTTTTCATCGAAACCAACTTGGAAAGAATCAACCGGGCCCTATATTGCTCTTTATCCCTAAAGTTGATTCGCCTGAAGCCCTTGGTGACTTCAGACCCATAAGTTTGATAAACTCTTCTTTGAAGATTATTTCAAAATTGTTGGCGTCGCGACTAAGTAAGATCATCAACTCCTTAGTTAGCATCGAACAATCTGCATTTCTTAAAGGGACGATGCATCCCGGATAACATTGCCAGCTGCGGAAGAATTGATTTTCAGTATTCATAAGAGGAGGTTATCGGGGCATATCTTGAAAGTTGATTTTGCGAAGGCTTTCGATCTTGTTGATTGGGACTTCCTTTTTGACCTACTTAGAGCCGGGGGATTTGGAGAGCGGTGGATTAGGTGGATAATGGACATTCTGTTTTTCCTCTAAGGCCTCTATTCGGTTAATGGCTCACCCTAATGGATATGTCTGCGATATCGGAGGGGATTAAGGCAAAGGCGACCCGTTATCTCCCTTTGCTATTTGTGCTTGTTACGGATGCGCTATGCGCAATGTTCTTTCATGCTCTCTGCTTGAAGGTTTTGATTAGGGTGCCGATAGGGGAGGTTGGCAGTATGTGCAATCTCCACTATGCTGATGATTTACTGGTTTTGACTACGGGAGGACTGGAAGATTTGAGGGTGGTGAAGCTTATTTTGTTAGTGTTCTAGGGGATGACAGGGCTAGCAACAAATTTTTCTAAAACGTGTTTATACTCTTCTTCCAGGGATATGCTACCTGACCAAGCTGCTGCAGACACTCTGTCTTGCAGTAGGGGGATCCTTCCGGTTACATATTTGGGTATTCCAATCTCGGGGCGCAGACCAAGAAGGCAAGACTGGGAGGAACTTATTGTTAAAAATCGAGGACGGCTTTCCACTGGAAAGTGCAATTTCACAGATTAGCGGGCGCTTACTTTGGTAAATTTTGTCCTCTCGGCTATTCCTACGTATTGGATGTCACTTTTCCGCTTACCCTGTTGGGTCGTCAAAAAGATTAACTGTATTAGAAGGGATTTCTTATGGTCGGGACCTGATATTGACCACCCTAAGTGTAGGCTTGTTGGGTGGAAGAGCCTCTGTCGCTCACGCGACCAGGGAGGATGGGGTATTTTAGAGCTCCACAATTTTAATTCTGCTTTGTTAGGTAAATGGTGGTGGAAGTTCTTGTCGGATCCGACCTGGTGTGGTGCGAATGTTGTTAAGTTTAATTATGGCTTAGAAAGTTTACTGGCTAGCGTTGACTTACTGGCCGAGGAGGTGAGAGATCAGTTTACTGGCTAGATCGACTTAAGCTGGTGAGTTTGGGCTGAATTTCAGCTGTGAAGGTGTTCTCGTCTTTGTTGTAGCTTTGTAGTAGGTATGAGCCTTTTTTTGTGTATTTTTTTTTAATAATTGAAGTGGTTTATCACCTTAAAAGAGAGGGGCCGTGTTGGTCCATAAATAACAAATCCAATGTTGGCCACGTAGGACAGATCCGGCAACGTAGTTGGTGGGCAACCCTCACGATCGTGACATTTACCACTAAATTACCACGAAAGTGAATAAATTAAAAAAAAAAAGAAGGTAATTTTCAATTAATTAAAAGGAAAAATATATAAAAAAATAAAAAAAATTTCGAAGGTTAATCCAGCGCGGTTCTTTCATCGTTGCAATGCGTGTATATAAATGAGTGCAGGATCCTTGATCTCTCTGCGCCGGCCTTTGCCCTCTCTCTCTCTCTCTCTCTCATCTCACCTTGCCGGTGACGAAGAATTCATCTATATTCCGGTGAGGTCTCTTGTATTCTCATCTTCTACGCTTCCGTTGGTCTTTGTTTTGTTGGATCCGGTGCTCATTTTGGTCTGATGTCGGCTTTCTTTTGATTTTCTCTCTCATTTTGATTCTTCTTCCTTTTGTTCTTAAATTGTTGTTTTTCCGAGCTCGATCTTCGAGAATCATCGCTGGATTTGGTTATAGCGCCTTCATCCCTCGTTCTTAGTTTTTATATGAAAATGTTTAAGAAAGTTTGTTGTTTTCTACATTGATTTTGAACTATGGATGTCAATAATACTCTGGATTTTGAGGTTCCAACATGGAACACGAAATGTAGCAATATTTATCTTAATTCCGCTCTGACTGAGCTTTGAATGATTTTGGCTTCTGATATCACTGATTAAAGTCTGTAGATTTGCTGGAATCTATGGATCCATTTACTAAGCAGATGCACATGGAACATAAGGATAAATCTCCTTAAATGACCAAAATTTTTTGAAAAACATCTTCTTTGATCTGCTTGGCTTTTTCGGAAGAGGTCCACCTCTGCATTTAAGCTTTATAATTTGGTTTTGTTCATTTGCTAGATTTACTGCCTTCTTCCTGTCTCTTTCATTATTCAGAACTTGGGTGAAAACCTGGTTGGTTTAGTTGTCTGCATGTACAGTTACCCATGTAGAGATCTTCTTTCCTTTCCACAATATGATGTCATAAAACTAAAAGCATGATGCTGTGACTTCTCTGACACTGAGTTCTGTTTTTGCTTGATAGGACAAAGAGAGGGATTGGCTGTTGATCCACCATGAAGGCACTAATTCTTGTTGGAGGGTTTGGAACACGCCTGCGGCCTTTGACTCTTAGTGTCCCCAAGCCGCTTGTTGATTTCGCTAATAAGCCCATGATCTTGCATCAGGTAATTTCTCCTTTACTCATGCCTAAAAAATAAGCAAAGAGGAGAAGTAGATCTGTTCATTGTAACATTACATGGATTTACCACCCGCTTATAATTCCCCTATTTTTACAGTTATTGTCATATTGTATCTAAGAACTATTGCATAGATGTGATATTCTGGTTTCAGGCAATGTTAAGATACCGAAGGGCTAGCCTTTCAGGTCCGATTAGTTGGATGGATTAATTCTTGGTCCTTTTATGTTAAAAATCTCTTGAAAAAGGTTAAAAGTTATATGCTTTACAGTTTTTTGAAAATACTTTTCAGCGGTAATATAGTTTTAAAGCTATAAGCTTCTTATACAAATATTCATGCACATTTTGTTGTCAAGTGTCCTTTAAGTTCGAGATCTCTCAGACGTTCATTAGCTGTTGAGCAAGACAATTGAGTTGAATTATTAGCTCTAACTATTGAGGTTTTTTCCTTCAATCATGATCAGATTGAAGCTTTGAAAGACGTTGGTGTTACTGAAGTTGTTTTAGCCATTAATTACCAACCAGAGGTAAAAGCAAGCCATTCCCAAATACCAATTTTGCAGCTACGCCTCTGTCAGCTCAAAAAAAGCCTCTTTTTTTATTTTTCTGCAGGTTATGCTCAACTTTCTAAAGGAGTTCGAGACCAAGCTTGGTATCAAAATCACGTGTTCTCAAGAGACTGAGCCATTGGGCACAGCTGGTCCCTTGGCTTTGGCCAGAGATCAGCTAATAGATGGTTCAGGTGATCCCTTCTTTGTTCTCAACAGCGATGTCATCAGTGAATACCCTTTTGAAGAACTGATCCAGTTCCATAAATCCCATGGTGGAGAGGCCACAATTATGGTGACAAAGGTTTGATCTAGTTACTATAGTTTCTTATATGTTTTTCTAACTACTGCTCACTTGGCTACAAACTAATCCAATTACCTTTGTCACTCTGGAATAGGTAGATGAGCCATCCAAATATGGTGTTGTGGTCATGGAAGAGGAAACTGGCAAAGTGGAAAGGTTTGTGGAGAAACCAAAAATGTTCGTTGGAAACAAGATCAATGCAGGAATTTATCTTCTGAACCCTTCTGTTCTAGACCGCATCCAACTGAGGCCTACTTCAATTGAGAAAGAGGTCTTCCCCCAGATTGCTGCAGACCAAAGGCTATTTGCCATGGTCCTGCCAGGATTTTGGATGGACATTGGCCAACCAAGGGACTACATTACCGGCCCTAAGACTCTACCTAACTTCTCTAAGGAAAAAATCTCCTTTCAAGCTATCTACTGGCTCTCACATTGTTGGAAATGTGTTGGTGCATGAGAGTGCTGTGATTGGAGAGGGATGTCTGCTTGGCCCAGATGTTGCTATTGGACCTGGTTGTGTGGTTGAGTGCGGAGTGAGGCTGTCAAGGTGTACTGTAATGAGAGGAGTCCGCATCAAGAAGCATGCCTGCATCTCCAGCAGCATTATTGGATGGCATTCTACTGTCGGACAATGGGCACGTGTCGAGAACATGACAATCCTTGGGGAGGATGTCCATGTATGTGACGAGATATACAGCAATGGTGGTGTAGTTCTTCCTCACAAGGAAATCAAATCAAGCATTCTTAAGCCTGAGATTGTTATGTGAAACGCATCGGTGGTTCATCCCTATCATCTCCACCAGTTGCAAAATATATATATATATATATACATAAATATCCTTGTTCATATCCTTTGTTTTACCATGCCAGAATTTGGGAGTTGAAGTCTGTGGATACCAGTATGCCATCTACTGGGTCCTCCTGTTCATGTTCTATGAATCTTGTCATTTCATTTCCTGATCTGTCTCTTACGGATCATGTGTAATAACTTCAAATGTTTGATCTGTGAATAGTCTTTGTGCAGCTTGTGTTGGATATGATTCTGATTTTAAAACTCTAGTCACTTCCATATTAATTTATACACGTATCTTCTCTTCCGAGATGTTGCAGTGCCAGAGCTAGACGTATCCAAGACCTGATCTTGTTCTGTTGGGACATGGATTGAGAAAATCTATGGGCTGATGAATTATTGGGGAATGAAGATTGGAGAGACAGTAAAGTAGTAAAGCCATATGCAGATGCTGGACCTACCATGTGAATACTGGTTCGCTCTTGGATCTCATTGCGCTGGAAAGTGCATGTGAACAGATTGCGGGGACCCTCTTGATTGATGGAATTTAATGAGACATGGATATATAACAGTCTTTGTTGGCTGCTATCTTGCAAAATGAACACAAGCAATTATTTTCTAATAAATTATGATTTATTGATTTGCTGAACTTTTTTTTTTCCCCTGATTTTTATTTAGTGCAGTTACCTGATAATAAGAATTTTGCGCAGGAACGTTACTCCCTCATCTCCACCTCAACAGTGCGGTGTTATCAGACTGTATTTTATTTTATTTTATTTTTTCAACAACATCCACTACAAGCTTAAAAATTTTTATGAAAACTTAAATAAGAAAACCAGGCCAAGCCAAGTGTAAGTCTTCAACCGCGCACCAGTTTTTCTATACATGAATACATCAAAAAAGTGAAAAACCATATAATGGTATGGAACAAGAGGTAGCTTCTCAACAAACAAATACATGACCTCACAATTGGTGTGTAACACCAGAAAGCTAAACAATGTCTCTTTTATTAAATCAAAGCTGAATAAGATGTACTGGCAAGGTCTTGAGGAGGATAGAAGCTGTTGTGACCAATGAATAATGTGAGGCAATGGCAACATCATTGTGATGAGCTGAGGTGAAAAACTTGGCAGCTAGGTTTGTAAGAGCGCTTGTTCACAGCTTGCTCGAACTTCTTTGCAGCTGCTTCATTCTCTTCTAAGCTAGTCTGAACAAAATATCTTATCCACCATGTTGAGCTCCGGAGTTTAGCCTGCATTGAAACACAAGACAAAATAGGTGTCTTTGCTTGAATATGACAACAAAATGTACTCTACAGAGGCTGAGGCTAAGGATTGAATTCCCATGGTAACATGAAGGAAATATTTTTGAAAAGATGCAAAGACGGATCCAAAGTTTGAGATGCTATAATTGATGTTACAGATGTATAAGTACGAAGAAAGCAAGAATATTAAGGAATTTAATTGGCAGAAGAACATACGGGCTTTCCAAACTTTGATAGCTCAGAAGCTTTAGCTCTCTGTTGACCTGGATAACCTATCAGGAAAGTGAAAGAAATAATAATTGAGAAAATCTTATCCATATAAAGACAAACCAGGGCAAAGAAGAATTCAAATGCAGATACATCTAAATCTTGTTTTTGGGAAGCAATTGCCTTCACATTAGAAGTTCAAGGACACATCATGGCATTGTGCATTCAACTGTCAGGAGACAATTTTGATCATAAGATCTGTCCCAAGTTGTCTCTCAATCACTTCAGAGATATTATAATGATCAGTGCAAACTTGGTGAACTAAAAACAAGTTAATGAGCATACTACACGTTGACTACAACAAGAGAATAATACTATATGAGGTTTATACGAATAACGCTGTAAAACAAAGCATTAACAGTCCCAAAACAATAAAGAGAAATTAGTAAGACAAAGTACCTGCAAAGATAACAAGACCTTCTGATGATACTCTTGCCAAGTCTGGAAGGGTCTTATTCAGGTACTTCGGAGACAGGTAATCCAATGCATCAGAGACTAAAACCAGAGAAAATGATTTTGGTCGGTAAGGTAGAAGAAATTTGATATCAGCAACACGCACGACACCCTTGCGGACAAGGCTCTTGCAACTACTATCTGGGTCCTCTAGATCATAAGGCTCAATACCCCAAGCTTCAATTCCCTCTTCTTTCAACAATTTAGAGACCACAGAACAAGTTTCAGGTCCCACATGTAGAACTTTTTGCATGCTGTCACCATATGCTTTCTTTAGAAATGGTATCGCTTGTATAACTTCTGATGTGCATGAGACATCTACAAATTGCAAACTCTAGATCCTTTAAATTTTGAAAGTGAAGAGAAAGCAACCCATCAGTAAACACTGCTAAATTTATAACATATGCTCTCCAAATATAAACTGGGAACAACAAACATTTTTTTTTTTCTCAAAATATGAAATGGCAACAACAACAAGGCATTAAAATTTTGCCTTGAAATACTAATAAGATCAACTACATTTGCATACTTCGAAAATAAGAACAAGTTGATTGATCCTTACTGTATGTTGGAATCTACTGATAAAAAAAATTACAAGCATTGAAGTTACATCGACCAAATATAAATTCATTGAAACACAACAGAGTGCTGAGATCAGCTCAACAGATCCTACTGTTTAAAGGAAAAAGTGTAAAATGCCAGATATTCAAGAATAACAAGAGTCCATTGTTAGAGAACTTATTCAATTATATCACTTGAAAGGTGGAAAAGGTGACTAAGCCATAAATAATGAGGAGATACTGCATGATAGAATCGGTGGAAGGTACTTGTGGCATGGACAGTTAATACTTTCCTTATACCAACAAAAAGGTATCAGCTGCAAGCATAGGTAGAGGCGACTGTTTTTCAACTTGATATGACAAGACACGAACTGCAAGCATATTCTGTTCATTCGCAAGATATCAACAAGCATTCAAAAGCAAATTAGCTCTTCAAGAAGAGTTAATAAAGTCGGTTACTATCAGCACAGCAAAAGGTAAATACGAGGGACACATAGGAACTTATGAAACCCTTGATCAGAAGATATGCCTAGCTCATTCAGCATAAAACCAAACAATGTCCTCAAGATCTGACTTTCAATATGATATAGACCGACAGGATGTTGATCAACGCACAATCTATGAATTGAGGCTTAAAGCTGGTAAATTTATGGCACCATACTACTGAAAAACATATCAAGTCGGAGATAGAAACATGCATAAGCACACTACGTTACTTAATAAAGTACACAAGAGCCCACCTTCACCAACACGGGAAACATCCCTAGCGCCACCAAATCCACCTGAACATGTTAAAAAAAAAAAAATTTGAGTAGGAATGCGGCATCAATCAATACAAGAAGAAGCATTCAAAGTTTAGCTATATCTCAAAAACAAAAAGAAGTCAACAATTTCTACTGAATCATCTGAGTATCTAACCTAGGCCGCCATAAGAATAAGCAATCAGAAGAAAGGCACCCTGGAAAAAGTCCAAAAAACAACTAAATCAATTAACAAGCTTCCAAGACACCAATCAAAGGAGCAGCTCAAGATCTCGAAATGCATAAAAAAAATAAATACCAAAACTACAAGTCCAATGGGCAACAATGGCGAAGTTCGTGGCTTCTGATGCAATGCCCCGGAAAAAGGAAGGCTTCCGTTGTCGGCAAGCCTCCGAGAGGGATTCACTGCTCTCCTCGACATGGCTTTTCAACTTTCACACAATACACTCACAATTCCCTACCCATTAAAATTAAATTAACCGCACAAAAAGTCACAAAAACAAATTCCAAGCAAGGATCGAGGAGCCAAACCTGAAATTTTTCAGAACTGGAGAACTAGAACGTCGGATCTGGAGAGACAAGAGGAACAACGAGATCTGGAGTCTCGCTCTCTCGCTCTCTCGCTCTCTCGCTTAGCTGGCTTCCAGTGTGGAACAAAGAACAACACTAGAGACTGGGAGCGATGTTGCCTTTGTGAGATGCCATTCTCAATGTCTAGAATGCATAGCAGTGGAGACGGATGGTCAAGATGCTATCTTTTGGCCAGTCATTGTTTGAGAGCCGTTGGATCTTGAAAGAGATTTAAATCCCTTTAACCGAGTTAATTAATTAATTAATTAATTTGATGAACAATAAGTGTAATAAGTTAATTTATTAGGTTACATACTAATAAGTTATGATTATCAGAAATTAAATTAATTTTTTTTTTTTAAAAAAAAAACTAAATTAGGAAATCAACTTGATTATATTTACGATGACTGCCATCAATCGATCGGTGAATGCGATGCTTCCTCTCTGAATGAACAACAACACAGAAGCCCTTTTTCGTCAACGAAATCAAACGAGGGTTCCGAAAGACGAACGGAATCGATGGCGGAGAGCTCATCGTCCCCGCAAAAAGGACTGCAAGCTTCGGCTGCTGGGGATCCAATCCAGCCATCGAATAGTCAAAACCCTAACCTTTCGTCCCCGCAGATCCACCCTTCTCCGTCTATGGATATGCCGCAGATCTCCTCGCCGCAGTTGCCGTCATCTCAACCGCAGATGAGCCCGTCATCGTCCATGGATTATGCGCAGAAGCAAGCATTGCCGGCGGGGGCGCAGCAGAACGGGATGCCTGCGACTGCGAGTTTCGGGGTTCAGCCTGGGCTTCAGAGGACTGGGTCGATGCCGAGGATCAGCCAGTTGCAGCAGCAGTTTGGGCCAGCAGCGGCAGCCAGCGCGATGAGGCAGCATAATGGTATGTATGCCGGGCAGATGAACTTTGCTAACCCGCAAATCCAGCAACAGCAACAGCAGCAGCAGCAACAGCAGCAACAGCAACAGCAACAGCAGCAATTGGGAGGGGGGATGTCAAGGTCGGGAATGATCAGCCAGGGAGGGCAGCTACAAATGGTTTCCGGCCAGTCGCCGGGGCATTTCAATCTACAGTCGCAGATGCTCAACCAGGTATTCGGCCACTTCTCAGTGTTTCTGCTTTTCAGGTGGAAAGATAGGTTTTTGGATGACTCACTCCCTTAGTTGTAGCCGAGACAGAAGATGAATTTAGCCCAAGGTTCGCAAATCCTTCAAGGGAATACATCGGGGCAGGCATTACAGGGCATGCAGACAATGGGGATGATGAACCCGCTTGCCATGAACTCACAGCTTAGAGCCAATGCGCCTCTTTCATATGGGCAGCAACGCTTTACTCCTGGGCAGATGAGACAGCAACAACAGCAACAACAGCAGCAGCAGCTATCACAACAAATGCCTCTCACATCTCCTCATGTATGTTTGAACACACTTTAGATCAAAACCTTTTTTTTTTCTTCCTTCTTTGAAAATGTCTCTTCTTTTGATCTTGGGCAATCTATATTTTATTTTAAAGCCGTTATCTTCTATACTAAAATTACTCAAGTGTATGAGATTTAGATACCTTGCTTTAGTCCATTAGGATTCCATTAACTATTCATCTCATAGACTGAATCCTTTGATCTATTCAGCAAAAGCTATTACTATTTTTCTGTTTTTATTATACAATCCTGTGAGAGTGCTGGTGCATGAGAAGTGTTCTCAGAACTCGGTCCGTGTTTTTTCTCCGGAATGGGTTCTTTTAACTTTTATTTTTATTGGGCATGCTGAGTACATTTAATGGCTGCATAGGAATTCCTAGACATTTTGTGTGGATTTGCTTGTTCCTCTCTAGAAACTTCCAGGCTGTTTGTCCACACCCAAATATATTAATGCCAAAATAATGAAAAATTTCCTGTCATGCTATGTCCATGTAGTGTCGTTCTTTTTCTAGGGTAAGTCATATCTTTTTTGTTGCATTGACTTCATTGATTGTGGGGTATAGGATACGGCATATTTAGCACCTTTGCTAAACAAGGTCGTCTATGTTTGATTTGCTGGAATATGCAGAACCTACTTATTTTCATTTTTTGAGAATTAATGTTTTCAAATGATTGTCTGGTTCAATGCTTATTGCTTCAGTTAAACATTTAATTTTTAGATGTTTTCCAGAGAATTCTCATCTGTATCCATTTATGATCGTTAATCTGTCTCACAGAAGTTGTCAGGTCAGACCTTATCGAGGACATTATCTGGATTAGTTCAAAATGGACAGGGATTAGTGCAGAATAGTCTCTCACAGCAGCAGTGGCTGAAGCAAATGCAGCCGGCAATGTCTGTACCTGGATCTGCTTCATATCCTCTTCAGCAGCAGCCACAGCAGCAGCAGCAGCAACAGCAGCAGAGGCAGCAACAAGGATTCTTGCCACAACAACTATCCTCATCTCAGCTGCATCAAAAAACACTGGGTCTCAACCACCAGCAACTTGCCCAACTGGTGCAGCAACAGCAGCAGCAGCTGGGTACTCATCATCATCAGCAGCAGCAGCAGCAGCAACAACAACAACAACAACATCTGCTTCAACAACAACACCAACAACAATTTCAACAACAACAATTGCAACAACTACAGCAGTTCCAGCAACAGCAGCAGCAGCAGCAACCTCAACAATCTCCAAGAATGCCTGGACCTGCGCTCCAGAATTCATCGACTTTGACAGGAGCTCAGGCAGACATGACTACATCTGGCACAACAACACCTGGTGGAAGTTCAAGTCATGGAACAGACACAAGTAGTCAACTTCTTGGAAAGAGAAAGATACAAGATTTGGTTTCACAGGTAGTCAAATTTGTTTCCAGAATGATATCTCATCATATTTTTTCGCATGAAATATACCTAACTTGTGTTTAATTTTCTTGCAAAAGCAGATTAGCTTTTGCAATCAGTTATTCATATTGTGGAGTCTAAACTATGGAATTTCTGTAGGTGGATGCCTTGGGTAAGGTGGACCCTGAAGTTGAAGACCTCCTTCTTGAAATAGCTGATCAGTTCATTGAGTCAGTAAGTACATAAACAATTGTTTTTCTCAATTGACATAATACAATGCAATTTCTTTAGCTACATTGTAGTTTTTTGTTTTTCTCATTTAACATAATACAATGCAATTTCTTTAGCTACATTGTAGTTTTGAATTATGTATCTCATTTATATCATTACTTTTTTTTTTAGTTGGCTACATAAAGTTGGCAGTATCGGGCTTTGAATTTTCACATCAGATCATGACAATCTATTATTTTTGTATTCTTTATTTTGCACATCAACCATGAAGAGTCAACATTTTAAAGATTGGCAAATTGCCTCAACTTATGCTGGCATATTATTTATTTATTTATTTATTTTTATTTTATCTGCATGTCTCATATCAGAAAACGTATGCACTTGTCTGTATGCCAAGCTAATAGAAAACATTAGAAGGTTTCCCTATATCATGCTATGGTCCCAGAAATTGATTTTGTTTGCCACTTTGAAATCCTTTCCATATTGTATGGTTGGTCTCTTTTTCATAATTTGTATTAATGTACTACGAATTTCTTCTTTTTGACTAAACCTTTTTTCAGGTTACCACGCTTTGCCTGCACTCTGGCAAAGCATCGGAAATCTTCAACTCTGGAGTTAAAGGATCTATTGCTGCATCTTGGTCTGCAACTTACCTATTTGACATGTTGCTACAATTCCCTTTTTGTTAATTTAATTTGTTAACAAGTATTTAATCAGTGGTATTTAACTTCAGTCCTATAACTGACATGCTACTTGTTCTTGGGCATTGATATAAGTTTCAGTTATTGATGCATTGGCTATTCCTTCTAATATGTGTTTTATCGTTTGTTTAAAACGGTTACATTGCAGCCTTTAATTTTGACTTTGTTTTCCGGATTGAAATTTTGGAGGAACATCAGACCTCTTTTTTGCCTTCTGAGCCTAATTGGATGACAACTTTGCGCAGAGAAAAATTGGGACTTGAAAATTCCAGGTTTTACAAGGAATGAACAGCAGCAACACACAAGAACCGTAAGGAGTTTCTTTAATCTTCAGTTCTTTTGTTAAATCTTATTGAATAAAAAATATATTCTAATTTTCTTGAAGGACCAATAAAAATATCTTCTAATTGTCTCGAGTCTTTCAATAAAGTTAAGGGTGATGCTCTCTAGGGAAGGACATGAAGTATTATGTTATTTATGAAACAAGCCGCTTACCAATACCATCTTAGCTCAAAAAAATGTCAATCAGGTGCCAAAAGGGTCATTTTACACTCACGGGAGTTGTATGCAATGATGCTGGCTGGCTATTGAGCTAGGTCTTGCAGACAAATAAACCTAATTTATCCACATTTTGGATTAGGGTGGATATGATCCTGGATAGTTGAATTAATAGTTCAGTTCAGTTTGAACGCTCATTTTATGTCTTCTGTTCCGCGAACATTTAATTCCACCTAGTTCTTCAAACATTTTTTTTTTATTTTGTTACTAAAATTATATAAGTGTCCTCATCCAAATTTGTCCCTCTTCTGATGAAGATGCAAATATGCTAACTTTTCTTTCTTAACATGTGCAGTTGTCAAATGACATCCACGAGAAACGATTGGAAATGGTACGCCCTGTTTTTATGAACATCTCATTTCTTTTACTATTACAAATTTACAATTACTTCTTATGCATGAGTTAATATGTTGATTGGTATGAGCATCATTAGGTACGAGCTCTGATGGAGTCACAAAATTCAAAGAATGGTCTTGCAACTAAAGTTACTGCTGGAAACCAGTTTGCTGGTGAATCAACAATTAATCGTCCTATGAAACCTTCACCTAGTTCAGAACAGTTGGTTCTGCCTGCATCAGCTTCTCAAATGTTGCACAAAATTCAACGGTTTTAGCTTTCTGGCAACCTGACCAATAATAGCTTGTAATTAATCTGCACTCTCTCATTTTCTTGTTTAAAATGAAAAATATTGTGATCTGGTGATTAGCCTCAGTTTTTCCCATGTTTTTTTTTTTTTTGTTCTAGTGTACAGGTAAAAACCCCATGGCTCGGAAGTAGTTTTGAACTAAGCTGGTCGCTGCATCCAACATCCTTGTCTAATATTGATTAAATTGTGTTTGTGCTCTTCTTGATGTACGTGGTACTCTCATGATTATAGAATAGCAAATTGTTGCCCATAAATATAAAGAATAGCAAATTATTTGTAGCATTGCCATAATAGAACAGCTGCTTGGTTCTGAAAGAAAAGTTAAGGTAATGCACGGAGGTCTGGAAAGTCTTTTTATTTTTTTTTCTTGTTATTTTTATTTTTGACATATACAAGTAACTGGTGAAATAATTATTTGTAATAATTGGCCGAGTTGAAAAGCAGTTCAGGATTTTGTTGTGGATTCATGTCTTTAGGGCGAGACAGCCCCATGAGAACATGAGATGAATGTTGAGATGAAGATCTTCAGAGCTGCATTTGGTTTTTGAAGTTAATTAAAGAAAATCAGATTTCTTGAAGACCATCTTGACAATGTAATTAATGTTGGTGTCAGCTTACAACAAACATTCTTCTAGTACTGCCACCTGAATAAAAAACCTCTGGTGGCCGAGACAATAACTTAGTTAAGTACTAGACAATAATTGTTTTCAAATCCACAGAATAAGGAGTCATGTTTGTAATCTATCCAACCAAATAAAACAGCACTGCAAAACAATGTTCAGAGTATCAAGTGGGAGATTCGGCAAGTACCGACGTGTGCCACCAGCCACAGGAGATATTGATTGCACAGCATGTCTCCATTTGAACTATAGCCGGTATATTCCGGTCGATCGCATCACCCAATCCAAGCTGTATGTTCACAATGAGTACCAGGTTTTTTGATCTAATGCAATCATCATTGATCAAATAAGCATTATTGCTTACCTGACCATACTTGTTCCAACCCCAGCAGAACACCTCCCCATCCTCTAATAAAAATCACAGCAAGAGCAACTTGTCAGCATCTTTGCTTATAGTAATAGTGAACATAATGGCTCCACTGGAACATGAAACCTTACCAGTTGTAATGGCACTGTGCCGAGCACCACAAGAGACTATCTTGGCTTTCTTGTTCTCCAAACATGGAGGGTTCACCAGTTTAGGCAAAGTCTGCAACTGAGAGTAGAAAACTATGATGAAAAACTTTATGGTTTTAACTGACAATGTCAGCTGAGATAGCTAGTATTCACCTCAGCTTGATCAGAACCTATTCCCAGCTGCCCAAACTGATTCCCACCAAATGCATAGATGGCGCCTTCAGCGGAGATGCAAATGGTATGCCACAAGCCAGCAGCAACTCCTTTAATTTTAACAGTGAGAAGAGATGGGACACATTTTGGACTCAAC
This sequence comes from Dioscorea cayenensis subsp. rotundata, assembly GCF_009730915.1. NCBI lineage: Eukaryota > Viridiplantae > Streptophyta > Magnoliopsida > Dioscoreales > Dioscoreaceae > Dioscorea > Dioscorea cayenensis. Next base: position 24,132,891 of record NC_052488.1, read on the forward strand.
TCATCATCTGTACTACCTTGCCCGCACTGGACCAGCAAGGCATGGAAGCATTGTGAGTGAATAAATTTCATCGTTAAAAACTTGTGATTGGATTCTACATGGCAGAGTGAAACTAAAGATATTATCTCAATTCTATAGATTACCGCAGCTTCAATGTTGTGAAATTCAGAACAGCCTAAGAAAACTTTAGAAGGAGATAAGCATGGTACGGCGAAATTCAAGGATTACCACCCGGGTTCTAAATACAGTTACAAATCTATATGTTTCAGTTGAAACTATTCAGTGTCAGCCTGCAGCAGGGTGTTTCTCCTAAAACAACCAATATAATTTGGCAATTGAAAGAAATAACTAAGAATATGAAGCATCTATGGAAAAGCACCATCATATGGAAAATATCAAGCAATTAGTTGCATGAACCTCATAATTATTGGTAAAAGACCAAGTGAGAAAATTATTTTATTTTATTTTACTAATGTATTTATTTTTTTGCGTAAATGCATTCTTTAACTCAGCTTCCCATTCACAGAATCTACACAGTACTACTAACAACCCTCCAAATTCATAGCTACAAGAGGGAGAGTATGGAAACTAACCTGCCCATGAAGTCCCCAACCAAAAGTTAGTAATGCGCCAGTATCTGGAAAAATGAATAAACAAATGAGTACAATTTCTTTAAGGGCCAGAAGAGTTGAACTACTGAACAAGTGATCAGGAATATCAACAACATGGTGAGAAGTTACACTACTAGTAGCCTAGGTCTCTTTACAAATTTAAAATCTATAAATGACGCAGGTTATAAATCTAGCTAACAGGAAATTATTAGTCTTAAGACCACATAAGGCTCGGAGTTGGAAACAACGAAGATTAATCATGTTCTTACAAATGATTGCAGGCATGTTTACAAAACAAATGTAGCTAAAGAAGAGGGGGCTAAATTGCTGGAGGTAATCATGATACGAGGAGATTATACCCATATGAAAGAGAGATTGAACTATAACATAATGATCACAACATAATAGCTGAACAAGTCGGAGAGAAATTCACAAAAGTTCTTCCAATGATGCTTATGTAAATATTAAAATTTGAACAACTGTGCAAGGGAAAACTTGGCGCAGAAGAGTTGAGCAAACAAACTACAATACTGATATTCTGTAACATATCTGGCATAGGACAACATGAAGTGAGAAGGAAAGCCAAAGAATCAAACTAACCAGTGACAACGATGCTGTGACGCCCCCCACAAGCAATGGTCTTCACGTAGCTTCCAATGACCTTATAAACCTGCTCATCTGAACCAATGTTCCTTCTCAAAGCTGCTGGTCGGTCCTTTCCATAAGCACCCAATTCAATGCAAGGAACTGGATGAGGAGATGACACCAAGCGAATACGAGAACCTAAACCAAGCTGCCCTTCCCCGCCATAGCCCCAACCCCAAACCTGGCCAATGTCTGAAACTTAGGGAAACATATCAGCAAGTCTTGTGATGAAAGTTTTCAATCAAACTAAGGAGAAGCTATTACATGTAAGCTCAGATGCAATTAAAGAAATGCAGCACCTGACAATGCCAATGTATGACGCCCACCAGAAGCTACCGCCGTAATCCTCACACCTGTTTTGAGAGTTACCAGACATGGAGGAGCTGACAGAGTCTCATCACCGGATGTTGAGCTTTCTGGTCCTTGTCTAGATGAAGATAATCTCCTGCGCTTTGCACTTTCCTCTGCGCTTCTGCTTTCATTACTTGATTGAGTTCCACTACTTGACCTGGGGTTCACTGAAATGCTTTGCTTTTATTACATCCCTCTTGTTGTAGCATCCAAGGCAGCAAAACTCTTAACTGAAATTGTCTTGATCACCGAAAACATACCCTCTTTTTCATCCTTATCAGGGGGAACTTCCATGTTTTGGTCTACAATGATCGTCCCAGAAGGCACACACTCCTTCCAACCCCATGTGTAGACTTCTCCAAAAGCTGCTTCAGTGAGCAGAAAAATGAAGTAATCCAGAACTTAAATGAGCATATCCACAACCACATTCAAATGAAACCAACTGTCTTGTAGATGTCATATTTTTCTTTTTCATGAATGATGAACTCTAAATTTCTACACATTAATTGCGAAACCAGACATACAGTGAATTTTTCAATAAAAAAAGAGAAACCTGTAACTGCAGCGCAGTGAGCCCACCCTGCAGCAGCCTTCACTATAGCTACTTCAGTGGGGAGAGGATACGCCTCTGGAATGTCCTAAGTAAATAATCAAAAGTCTTGAATTCATTGCAAAGTTTCAAGTTATGAAAAAATAAAAAACAAAAGAGAAAACAATGAAGATGAATAAATAACCGCTAAGGTTGCAGTTCTACCTCATGCTTCCCTGCAGTCAAATAACTTTGACCCATGTCATCGGTTGAACCCCAAGTAAGAAGCTTGCCAGATTCTGCTTGAAAGAAGAAGAAATTATGTGTGTCCTTCACAACACAACCAACTTTTCAGTTCTGCAATACCGGCTACTGGAAAGATTTTCAAACAGTTGCCCGCTGAAAAGCGCGAACATACCTCAAAGAAAACTTCAAGCTAAATCTATTTTCCACTCATTGAGCCAATATGTTCAACGAAAAAAAAGCACAAAAGCCACAGAAAATGCTCAATTTTGTAGTTAACATCTCAAACACAGCAACTACAACCAGAGAATGCATCAGTTAAAAAACGAAACGCTACATTTACTATTCAAAATCAAAACTTGACAAATAAAAAAGACAAAAGAAAAGCTATCAAGCAAAGGAGTCAATGGAGACTGAAACAGCGAGACAGAAGGAAATTGATAAAGCTGGTGAGATACCTGAGATAGCCATGGCAAAGCCGCATCCACCACCGCACACATCCCTCCACGAGTCCCCACTGGTTGAAGAGCCTGGCAAAGGGACAGCCATGGGATGAAGAATAGAAGATCTCTGAGGTGAGGCTCCAGGAAGGTAACCCCACACAAGCACCATCAGCTTCTTCTTCTTCTCCTTCTTCTCACTGACCTCCATGATCTTCCCCTTCCCCACGTCCTCTTCCATTTCGTGTCTCCCGCTCATCCACCATTCATCTCTGTTCTCTGGCTGCTCTCTGCTGGCTACGAAGAGCCCTAAAATCAAGCTTGAGGGAGAAGGTTGGTTGCCACGTCGGATGAACACGTGGAGGGGTGGTTGCTGGCGTGGAGTTCGGAGGACCGGTAATTGGTCAGACGGATCCTGGCCATGAATTCACCCAGAAGTTTCTGGAAGGCGACTAAGCGCTCCAACCGACTTTTTCTTTTTGATGGAACGTGGCATATCATGAGAGGTGACAAATGTTCTATGTGTTTGTATATCGTCCTTTATTATTATTATTATTATTATTTTTAGAAAGAAAGAAAGAAAAGCCCATTCAACAATAACAGCCCAAGACGGCAAGACTACTACTACGGATATAAAATTTTGTGAAAGAAGATTAGTCCCACATCGGCTGTTGGGATGGAATGACTGAGATGAGTGGTGGATAAAAGGAAGGGGAATGGCTTCATTTGCTCATACTTACCTGGACGGGGTCAACGGATGATCAAGAATGTCCGTGGCCTAGGCAAGTGGCTCCTATTGCACTTTGGGGGTGCGCTTGCTTACCATCTGCCCAAGTGGTAGAGTGGACGTCATAATTTGTGGTAGAGGGGGTACGCGCACGCGCGGCCCCTACTCAAACTCTTAATTTAAGCATTTGTCCTTCACACCGACACGGGGTTTATTCATCAGTTTATGCGATCCAGATTAAGTTTGATTATATGAATTATCTTTTACTGTTACATATAATGACATTTTTCCTCACTAAGCAAAAGAAGAAAAACAATAAAATGATGGGTTTATAATGGATAAAAATAGAAACTCAATCCTCTGCTGAAGCTGATGGTTTATTCTGCCAAATAACTGTACTTCTTTCGTCAATTCAGTAAGTTTTACTTCTTTCGTCAATACAGTAAGTTTTGTTATTAGGACGGTCCATCTATGTTAAAATTAATCAATTTGGATATGTGAAAAATATTGATCAGATGTAGTGTCAAATAACTTTTGCAAAAAAATTAGAAAAACCATGAACGCATAAAATTCCTTGAATGGCAAAAAATAGGCATGGAGGAGAGCACTGGCTCAGAACTACATGAATGAGAAAAATGAAGTTGGAAGTGTGATAACACTATATCTGTGAAATAGCGAGAGGGAGCTTGGAAGAAGAGTATTAAGTGGAAAGTTGTCATGGATTACATAACCCAATCAGTTGGTCAACTGTTGCTAGCACCATATACATTACAAAAACTGTAGAAAGAACTAACAAAAGAGAAGCTCTGATCCATATCTATCTATCATCATAGTCTTGAATAGAAAACTAATCAATCAATTATCACGTACCTCCTGCATATGGAACTAACTGTCTTAGAAGATCAATATGAAGATTCCTCACGTCTTCATGAATTGACCTATGAACAGATCCTGAAGTACACCTCTTCAAGAGTGCGCTGGACTAGTTGAAGAGAAAATTATGAAGTTCCTTGAAGTTGTGGAATTGGATTTTGATTCTTTCAAGGCATTTTCAATCTCTTCATGCTCTTTTCTTCTTGTTTTTGCTTTCCTTCCCTTTTGTTTTCCCCTAATTGGAGGTGGGATCACTCTTGTTCAATCATTAATTTTTAGCCAAAACTCTCCATTGTTGGTGAAGTTTATGTAGTGATCATATATCATTTTATTAGTTGAATTAATTAAAATATTATATTCCATATATATAATATTTATTTAATATTTTAATTTTTATAATTACTTATTAATTTCTATGTTATGATTACTATTTATATATTATAATTTTTTTATAAAATAATTGAAATTTTATTGCTATTGATTATCACAAAAAAAAAACCCAAGATTATAATTTCTGTTCCATCCATGAGAAGTTATTAAAACAAAACTCATCGGCCGGTGCAAAAATATGAAGAGAAGCAAGATTTGAGAGGGAAAGAGAATAGATTGCATTCTATAAATCCAAGACATAAACCAGAAATATATAAAAATAATAATAATTAAATTATACCAAAAAAATATAAAACCCCCAATAAATAAAAAAATAATTAAAAACCTAAAAACTTGCATACAATCTATCAAAGAAACCATAAAAATATTATTGGTCAAACTAATTAAAGATGCTCTTTTTTTCTGCGTCCGCCGGCCACAGTAAAATTTGCTCTTATTTTCTCCGGTGACAGTAAAGATAAGAGGTGTGTGTTTGTATATATTTGTAGATAAAGAGAGAAGTAAAGGTATTAGAGCAAAAGTTTTTTTTAATTTACAAAGACAAAAAGATAATTTCAATACCCCACCACATGGGAATGAAATATAACACTCTTGAGGTTTATACACCCTATTTAGGAAATAAAATAAACCATTAATGCTCTAAAATACCATCCAAACAAACGCATAAAAATGTGTAGGTTTTGAGTAATAGTTAAATAAATTTTAATAAATGAAATTATAATCATCATCATTATTATTATTATTATTATTATTATTATTATTAGTTTGGCCCTGTTTTGATTCGAGGGAAGACGGACGCGAGAGGGCGTTTCGTCTTGGAGGAGTCACACCGGAAGATCGGCCGACTTCTCCGTCGGCCATGGACGCGCATCACGCAACCCTGGGTCGACGAACGGTAAGAACCTCTTGGAGTTTTGTTTGAATGCCTTGTTTCCTCTGGTGAATGGTTTTGCGGTGTCGTTGTTAGCTGGAAGAGATTCGTCAGAAGAGAGCAGCTGAGAGATTGCACAAAGCCTCCTCGGGTCCTGATCTCAATTCTTCAAATGCATACGGTTAGTATTGTTTGTTTATGTCTTTGATTTCGATTTCTCCGATCTATTTCATTGTCTGATCTTCATCTCGACCTTAAAAGGGGCGTATAGTTCGGAAGGTGGAATTCGAGCATCCGAGGTGAGGCTTTCTTCTCATCTCGCTCTGTGTAGCATGGGAATTCCTAGCTTTTATTCTATTATCTTCTCCTTTGCCTGCAGAGAGATTCATACGCGCTCCCATCTCGAGTTAAGGAGCTTGAGAGTCGAAACGCGGAATTAGAAGCTGAAAATCAGAAGCTATTGTCCAAGGTATTTCCTTTTCTAACAACTAAGTTGGCGCAAGTTTATGCGTGAGCGTTGCTTATTCCAATCTGATAAATTGCTGCGTTTGCCTGCAAGCTTGAAGCAAAGGATGCTGATAATGATACATTGGTCAAGCGTGTGAATGAACTGGTAATCCAGGGACTTGTATAATTTGAATGCTTGTGTTAGTTCTTTAGTTCTGTATCTGTTGGTTTTATTCAGATTGATGAATTGCAGGAGAACAACGTTTTACCTGGGTTGAGGAAAGCTCTCAAGGATGTCTCCATAGAAAAAGATGCAGCCTTTGTGGCGAAGGCATGCACAATCATACAGTAGTAGCATGAACTCCTTTATTTGAACTTCGATCTTCATTTTGTCCTCATACAATGGGTTTTACATATGCAGGAGGATGCTCTGTCCCAACTTCGGACAATGAAGAAGCGCATAAAGGAGGCTGAAGAGGACCAGTACAGGGTAGATAATTTGAGTGTTATTCATGTTTGGGACATGTGAAGTTATTCTCAATCTTTTGATGACTGTTCTCCTCAATAGGCTGAAGAAGATGCTGCCGCATTAAGAGCAGAGTTGAGTGCTCTACAGCAACAAGGATTTGGGAATTCGTTTGGGGGTTTCTCCTCTACAGGCAAGTCTGCGGAGGATATTGCTGCAATTGAGAAGGAGATGGGTGATTTGAAATTGGTTTTGCAGGTCCTTTTTTCTCTCCATATTTTCTTGAATTGTGGCCTCCTGTTTCTTCTATTCTCTGTTGCTGCTGCTAAATGCATGTTTAACATTGCAGCAAGAATCACAATTGAGACTACGAGAACAACAGAAATTAGCTGATGAGCAGCTCCGGCTTTCATCTCTTATGGCTGAAAAAAACAAATGCTGGAAGATAAATATCAAGAATTGTCCAAAAAGGCTTCAGGTAGATGTCCAAATTAGCTAGTCTGTTCAAATTACAGTCTGTTTTGATTAGGTTTTCACTCACTTCTTCTACTGATTTTGTGTCAATAAATAAATAATAGAATAAAACAAAAAAATACTTGGAAGTTACACGACTCTATATTACTCGGGAAATTCATAGATCCTTACTTAAACCAATGAAATCTAGTTCCAAATTCAACACTCCAAGTAAATTCAAGAAATTCGCAGAGAATTAAGCTCTAAATCAGAGCTTTATCACCCGGAGTTTTTTTCTCTATATTACTCGGAAATTCATAGATCCTAATCTCTGAAATACATTCAAGCAATTCAGCAGATTATGCTCAGATCTAGGGTTTTCACAGATCAACAAACAACAAATAGACTGATTAACAGTTCTACAGAAATTCATTCATCAACAACAACTCTAAAAGCATGAACAATCAACACAATAAGGTAAACAAACCCAGTAGAGAACCTTCGCCGAATTCCTCTCCGATCTCCTCAGAGAAAGGCCTTCACTCTTCTTCTCTGATACCCTCTCCCTCTGCTTTTCCAGCTTCTTTTATCCCCAAAAGTAATCCCGGAAACGAGTATTTACTCTCCTCTGCCTTCGTTTCCCGTCCCATACCCCTAGCACCGTTGAATTGCTTTCTTGTATTTTATTCTGGCCGTCCACGTGGCCACTAACTTCCCTAGCTGTCATTGGCGATGCATACTTTGATGACGATTCTCACTCGAGTGCTCCACCCAACGGCCTCTTCCTCATTCGATCACCAATCCTTGAGATGTCTCCCTGATTTATATCATTGTCAGTAACCAACCTTGCATTGTCTCCCACTAAGCCCTTTTCACAACCTTTCTTTTTGACCGCCACCTGTGAATTGACTGCCATGTGGCTTTCTTCTAATGATTTGGCTTTGAACTTGTAAGGCAACATGACATTTGCCCTCCCATCAAAATAGACCTTGTCCTCAAGGTCTGTAATCAAATGAGGATATTGTTTCTTGAATAAGCTGAGATCTTCCCAAGAATTTTCAGTAACAAGCAATCCCAACCAAGATACTAGTATCTGTTGAATTGGTCTAGAATTCCTGAGGATTGTTCTTGTTTGCAATAGAAATTCAGGCTGTATGATAGGACCTCGTTCATCAGTTAAACAAGGAAGAGATAATATACTACCATGCACCCCTGCATTGTAAGGTTTAAGGACTGATACATGGAAAATAGGATGAATCCGAGCTCCCTCTGGCAGGTCTAATTTATAGGCCACTTTGCCAACTTGCTGCACAATTTGATATGGACCAAAGTATCTCATTCTGAGTTTATGATTCTTTCGCAGAAAAAGGGAATGTTGCCCGTATGGTTGTAGTTTTACAAGCACCCAATCTCCAACATTGTAGGATACCTCACTTCTCTTCTTATCAGCAAAGTGTTTCATTCGAGCTTGTGCCTTCAACAAATTTGCCTTTATTTGTTGTAACAATTTATCCCTTTGTTGTAGTAGATCCATCATAGCAACTGGATCTTCAGACTTAAGTTGATAGGGTACCATGACAAGAGGGTCTCGTCCATAAACGGCTTTGAAATGAGTCATTCCCAAACTTGTATGGAAAGTAGTATTGTATGACAACTCTGCCCAAGGAAGGAGATCAACCCAAGATTTAGGATTATCGGCTATAAAACAACGTAAGAAATGCTCAACTGCTTGTTTAAGTTCTCTGTTTGGCCATTAGTTTTCCGGATGATAAGAAGAAGACATGGCCAAAGTTGTACCCATTTGATGAAAAAAAGTGCTTGCCAAAAATTTACTTGTGAAAGCCTTATCTCGATCGCTTACAATTGATTTAGGAACTCCATGTAACCTGACAATGTTTGCAATAAAAACCCCGAGCAATAGATTGGCTTGTAAAATCCTCCTTAAGAAGAATAAAATGTCCATACTTTGAAAGCCTGTCCACCACGACAAATATCACTGAATAACCTCTTGCTATAGGCAACCCACAAATAAAGTCCATGGCTATATCCTCCCATATCTGTTGAGGAATAGGAAGGAGCTGTAACAATCCTGCAGGATGAGTGTTACTATGCTTAGCTTTTTGACATATTTCACAAGCTTTAACAAATTCCTTTACTGATTTTCTCATTCCAGGCCAGTAAAACTGGTGAGCCAATCTAACAAATGTCCTCAACTGACATGCATGGCCTCCCAATAATGAAGAATGGAATTTAGTCAGGAGAATCTGTTGTAACTGAAAATTAGGAGGAACAATAATTTTGTCATGCCAACACAATATCCTGTTTCCAAGAGTAATCACTAGAATTTTGAGTACACTGAACAATTCCCTGAATGATCTGTTGAAAATGTGTCTTGAGCCTGTGCTATCTGAATCAATTGTAACAAACAGTTATGTGAAGTAGAAAATGCCAATTGAAAGCACCTAGATAAACCATCAGCTACCACATTTTCACAACCAGGCTTGTACTCAATCGAGTAGTCAAAACCTAGTAGTTTGGGCAACCACCTTTGTTGTTCACGTGTTTGTATAACCTGAGTACATAAATGTTTTAAAGCCTGTTGACCCGTCTTGATAATAAATCTGTGACCAATTAGATAATGTCTGAATTTGGCCACAACTTCTGTCAGAGCATATAACTCTCCAATGTAGGTAGATTGAGACAGCATTCTAGCTGGCATTTTCTTTGAAAAGTAGGCAATTGGATGTCTGTTTTGACTTAGTACAACACCTATACTTGTACCAGAAGCATCAGTCTCCAATGTAAAAGGTTGGGAAAAATCAGGGAGTATTAACACAGGAGCAGTTGTCACAGCCTGTTTTAATTTCAGAAAGGCTTCAGCAGCAGCAGAATTCCAGTGAAAGTTGTCCTTCTTCAGTAAGTCTGTTAATGGTTTTGCTAAAGTAGCATAGTGTTGAATAAACCGCCTATAATATCCACTCAAACCAAGAAACCCCCTTAATTGTTTTAAATTTCCAGGAATAGGCCAATTCAATATAGCTTGAACCTTAGAGTTGTCCATAGCCACCCCTTGAACAGACACAATGTGACCCAAATAATCCATCTGCTGCAAATCAAAACTACACTTCGATAGTTTGCAAATAAGCGATGATCTTGTAAAGTTTGAAGAACCACCTCTAAATGTTTTCAAATGATCCTCCCAAGATCCACTGTAAACAAGAATGTCGTCAAAAGAACACGGGGACATATTACGAAAAGCAAATTGGAAAAATTTGATTCATCAAGGTTTGAAAAGTGGTCGGGGCATTAAAGAGGCCAAAATGGCAGTTTTAAATCTATCTTCCGGTTTCAACAAAATTTGATGGTACCCCGACCTCAAATCCAATTTAGAAAAGTACTTAGCTCCATGTAATTCATCCAGCAGCTCATCTACCGTTGGGATTGGAGAAGCATCCTTAATAGTGTTAGCATTAAGGGCTCTATAATCGGTGCAAAAACGCCAAGACCCATCCTTTTTCTTGACTAATAACACCGGTGATGAAAAAGGGCTTGTACTTGGTTCAATAATCCCCTCATGAAGCATATCTTTCACCAGCTGCTCAATTTCATTTTTTTGAGAATGAGGGTATCTGTTTGGTCTAATTCTCACCGTGCGAGATCAGAATTAAAGGAATAGCATGATCAAACTTCCTTAAAGGCGGTAAACCCATAGGTATAGCAAACACCGTATGATACTTGAATAGCACTTGCTGCAAATCTTCAGGCAGTTCAACCGAAAAATGTAATTGAGCAGAATTCTGGCTATTCTATGGATTTGATAAATTTGTACATGGATGGTCCTGCTGATCCACATCAGATATTGACAAAGTATAGCAAGAATCAATGGCCTTTGTAGAATATAACCTGTGCAACTGATGAATTGATGTCATATGTGGTTTTAGACTGCTGTCTCCTTGCAAAGTGATTAGCGATCTCAGTAAAAACAAATTGAATGAACAATTTGTTATAATCGCTATGTGTGGACCCGGTGTGGCCAACCATGAAGTACCAAGTATCAAAGTCCGCTCCTATCACGGGTAACAAATAAACATCAACATTAAGCACTGACCTTTTTGAATGGTCACTTGTAAGCCATTAATCAACCCTTACGCTTGTAATGCATTACCATTCCCCACTAACACCTTGAAGGATGGAATTGGAAGAATAGGCAATTGTAAGAATTTAGCATCTCTCGGTTGCAAGAAATTATAATCACTGCCCCTATCAAGTAACACCTGCACCGCATGCCCATTAATATACCCAGTAAATCTTAAAGTACCCGAAATCAGGGTACTATCCATAGCATGTAAGGAAAGAGATTGAAACTCTTGCTGTAATTGTTGAATTGATTCCGATAAAATCTCATCAGAAACCTCATTCATACCCTCCAATTCCTCATCCCATTGTAAAGCAAAAGTCTTCGATTAGGACATTTGTGCTGAGGAGAGAACTTCTCATCACAATTATAACATAATCCCTTTGCTCGTCTCTCTTGTAACTCAGCATATGACATTTTCTTGAAGTGTGGAGCAGTATTAGATGGTCCTGGTAATGCTGGCACTTTCACAGAATTTCTTGGGGGCGCTGGCAAAGCCAATGGTGTTTGTTTTCGAAAAGCCACAGAAATATCAGGATTGTAGGTAGATTTAGATCTCACTGGCCTCTCAACAAAACCATACTTATCTTCAAACCAATTTGGCTAGAGTAACTGCCTTTGTAATTGAATCAGGTTGCCAAGGAATAACTTCCCATTGTAATTCCTTTTTCAACCCACTAATAAAGCACTCCAATAATGCCTCATTGGATAATCCTTCTACTCTGTTAGCCAAGCTTGTGAATGTGTGATAATAGTCAGTTACTATATTCTCCTGCAACAATTTGAATAATGCATATCATGGGCTTTCAAAAACAGATGGACCATAAGTAGATTCAATTGCTTTTGCCAAAGCATACCAAGTAGAAACAACTCCTGATTTTTGCAACATTTGAAACCATGGAACTACAGGACCATCAAAGTGTATGGCTGCCACTTTCAATCTATAAGCATATGAAATATCATAATAGTCAAAAAATTGCTCGCACTGAAATATCCATCGAAGAGCATTGCTACCATCAAACCGAGACAAGTCCATTTCACCCGATCTCCGGTGAGAATTTGCTTGTGATTTCACCTCAATCATGGACCCGGAATGATCTAGATTGTAGCATTGCGAAGAAGAGCCCATGAAACCCGATGCGATTGTAAAGATTCCATACACTTAGCAATAGAGGCAAGAGATTGCTCGATCATGAGACATACGTTCATCCTTGGCCCTATCCTTTTCCTCTTTTTCGATCTAGAAACGATCATGACTGTTTCCAATTTAGCAGACTAAATCTTTGAGACGAGTATGTTCAGCCATGCTTAGAGTTCAAGAACGAAAGCAACAAAATGTAATGATCCTTAAACCAATGAAATCTAGTTCCAAATTCAACACTCCAAGTAAATTCAAGAAATTCGCAGAGAATTAAGCTCTAAATCAGAGCTTTATCACTAGAGTTTTTCTCTATATTACTCGGAAATTCATAGATCCTAATCTTTGAAATACATTCAAGCAATTCAGTAGATTATGCTCAGATCTAGGGTTTTCACAGATCAACAAACAACAAATAGACTGATTAACAGTTCTACAGAAATTCATTCATCAACAACTCTAAAAGCATGAACAATCAACACAGTAAGGTAAACAAACCCAGCAGAGAACCTCCGCCGAATTCCTCTCCGATCGCCTCTGAGAAAGGCCTTCACTCTTCTTCTCTGATACCCTCTCCCTCTGCTTTTCCAGCTCCTTTTATCCCCAAAAGTAATCCCGAAAACGAGTATTTGCTCTCCTCTGCTTTCGTTTCCCATCCCATACCCCTAGCACCGTTGAATTGCTTTCTTGTATTTTATTCTGGCCGTCCACGTGGCCACTAACTTCCCTAGCTGTCATTGGCGATGCATACTTTGATGACGATTCTCGCTTGAGTGCTTCACCCAACGGCCTCTTCCTCATTCGATCACCAATCCTTGAGATGTCTCCCTGATTTATATCATTGTCAGTAACCAACCTTGCATTGTCTCCCACTAAGCCCTTTTCACAACCTTTCTTTTTGACCGCTACCTGTAAATTGACTGCCATGTGGCTTTCTTCTAATGATCCGGCTTTTGAACACAGTAAGGCAACATGACACTCTTATTGAGTCTATGATTTAATGTTTCTGTATCATCTTATCAGTCTACATGTTGTTGTTTCAAATTGTATTTTTACACCTTCAGATAGAACCTTGGATTTGCTTAAGAAGCACTAGAATTCTTATAGGTATATGCCAACCATGACATTTGTTAGCCATAGGTGTTGTTAAAAGCGAGAAAAGCACTCGCCTAGGCATTCGAGCGAGGTGAGGCCCCGAGTGCCGCAACACCCCCTAGGCGAGGTGCCTTCAATGAGGCGAGCCCGAGCAAGCGCTTTTGCGGACGCGGGCATAAAAAGGAGCGCTTGTCCTTTTTCCCTATTAGCTTTATATTCAATGTTTTTCGATTAGTGTTAATTGGGATTTTTAAAAAGGCACACTTATTAATAAGGAGGGAAATAAATTTAGGAGAAAAAAATTAGGTGACTTTACAAAAGGCACATTTATTAATAAAGAAGAAAAATAAATTTATGGGAGAAAAAAACTAGGTAATTTTTAAAAAAAGGGCGACTTTACTAATAAGGAAAGAAATAAATTTAGAGGAGAAAAAAACTAGGTGATTTTTAAAAAAAGCACACTCATAAGGAAGGAAATAAATTTAGGGAGAAAAAAACTAGCTGATTTTTAAAAAAAGGCTCACTAAATAAATTTAGGAGAAAAAAACTAGGTGATTTTTAAAAAAAGACACTTACTAAATAAATTTAGGAAAAAAAAATTAGGCGATTTAAGTAGTATTTTTTAAAAATAATGGGTGAATTAAGGGATTAACTTATTAATTAGAGAAAATTGAAGAGGCAACAACTCTAAATCTAGTGCTGAAGTTGAAGCTAGCTTAGATGATGAGGATGATGATGCTTAGAATTAAATGACTCATGAAGATAGAATTTACACTCCAAAAGTTTTAGTTCTAGGCATCTAAGAAGTGTTTTCTTGATTTTATGTTATGCATTGTTTGACTTAATGCTTTACTTTGCTGACTTTAATTGTTCCAAAAATTATATATATATATATATATTTTTAGTTATTTATTAATTAACGCTTTACTTTGCTCGGGTGTGCGCTTTTCGTGGCGCCTCTCACATCGGGCAATAAAATGTCTTAGCGCCTTAAGGGCGCCTAGCGTTTTTAATTACACTGCTTTGGAGGATGTTGATTTGTTGCATTTTGTGTAAAAAGTCATCTCTTTTTCCTTTCTAAGCTTGAGAAAACATTGTAAAAGTGTTTTTTTCAGTCACAGATCTACTTCAACTAAAAAAACAATTACAGCTCTGTAGCTTTTTTTATGATTATCTTGTCATTTGCTTTTTCCTTTTTTTGCAGTTCCTGAACAAAGGATATCTCTGAAATTTTATATCATACATATTCAGTATGAATGCTTCTTTTTTAGTAAAATTTTCTTCTTATTGCAGATGAGGCATTGGAAGTTGCTGCTCGGAAAGCATTTATAGTGGTAATTTGAAAATTGATGAGATCTCGCCTTTTATTCGTTAATAATTCTTATCCAACTGTTTTTAAATTTTGTTTTTTGCTCTTTATATTGTTCTTTCTTGGTGAATTCTAATAAATTGCTGTTTAATTTAAACTTTGTTTTTGTCAGCTTGGAATTATGTGTGAAATGTTTCATCTACTCACCCACTTACTTTTTTGAAACATTCTCCTGATTAAATATGCCCCCTTCTATCCTGAGAATATGCGCTGCTACTACTTCATCGGCTATTTTTATTCCGTTTAAAGTTTATGTTGGCTTTTTTCCCATAGCATTCCTTCTTATTAATGTATGCTATATCCTGACTGTTATGCCATCCTCTGCAGCAAGACAAGGAGAGATATGACCAGCAGTTACATGATATGGCAGCGATGGTCGAAAGACTTGAAAACAGTCGACAAAAATTACTAATGGAGGTAAGCTATCCTTCATCAATGTGTTGCAAAATAGAAAAGAGGTGACTGGACTACTCAGGTTCATAAATGGCAGATTGACTCACAATCATCAGAGATAGAAAGGCTCTTTGAAGAGAATTCCAATATGGCAACTTCATATCAGGATGCCATGTCTGCTGCCATGCAATGGGAAAATCAGGTACACTACTTGGCATGCTGGCATAGCTTGATTTGCAGTAATTACTTTTGGTTTGGGATCATTTTCGATATCTTGTTGACCGTTTCATTTCTTTTTTGTTGTTATCTGGTTTATCTACTTTATGCCATATCAAAGCTTATGCTATGGTATCACAGCCTTGCTCACTTGGTAAACGTAGTTAATTATACTTATCATTAGGTAGTTTGCAAATAGTGCCTTTGGTAGTTCTCACCGTGACGATTGTGCCTTAGACAATAGTCATAGAAGCATGCATCATTCTTTGTTTTGTAATGTGTTTGAGGTTGATATATGTGCAAAAGTATTATTTACCCCTTTTATGTTGTCTTCTGGACATTTATGGATACTGTTTTTTTTTTAAACAAAATTTATTTATTTGGTCCACTTATATGAATCTATAATCACATAATGTAATTACTTGCTGCCATGGCTCACTTTATGATCTTAATTTTCATTCAGTTAGCATAACTTAGGGTGGGTTGTCCATGAAAATAATTTTCTGCCACTACTTTGTGATGAAGGACCTTGAAACTTCACCTTACCTTCTGGCCCCATGCTTGCTTGGAGAAGGCCTCAGTTTATTTGGTTCTAAGAATTAATGCCATTCAATTTGGTGCTATGGTTTTAGAATGGAATAATGTTGGCTAGATGGGAGGTATTCATCAACACTTGGATGTTTTTTTAATATTGAAATTGACAGGTGAAAGATTGCCTGAAGCAGAATGAAGAGCTTCGCCACCTTCTTGATAAAAATGAGATCAGAGCAAGTTAACCCATTGCAATCAAGTGATGGAAATATCCCTTCATATCCTGATACTGAGAAAAATTGTTGGGAACATGTCCACCTCTCCTGCATCTGCAGTTGAATATCAGTTACTCAAGGTCAGTTTTTAGAGCTGAAGCTTGAAAGTTTATTCTAATTGTTCTCAACGTAACGTATTGCTGGTTTAATTTATATGAATTTCAGCACTCTGTTTTTTTCTTCTCCTGCATTAAATTATATTTTATTTGCTCCCAACTTTCCTGTTATTTGATCGGTAGTGTATGTAAAGAACATGTCCACCTCTCCTGCATCTGCAGTTGAATATCAGTTACTCAAGGTCAGTTTTTTAGAGCTGAAGCTTGAAAGTTTATTCTAATTGTTCTCAACGTAACGTATTGCTGGTTTAATTTATATGAATTTCAGCACTCTGTTTTTTTCTTCTCCTGCATTAAATTATATTTTATTTGCTCCCAACTTTCCTGTTATTTGATCGGTAGTGTATGTAGAAATGTTGTGCGGATGTCATATGTTTGTTATTCATGGCCGTATATGCGGACTTGAGTGATCTCTGACCCACCTAATATTAATGTGTATGCCAATAAAAACAACTACATATATGTTGAAGTGGAATGGTATTGTGTGGCCAATCTATAGTTCTGCTAAAGGTCTCAAAGAAACTTTGGCATGATATTTCTGAGCTATTTGGAGGGAAAGTTTGGTGTTTGGTACTATTTGAAGCTTAGTTGTGCATGGAATCCAACATTTATCTGATCATATGCTTGTATATTATCTGGTGATCATTTGTAGGGCCAGCTTGCTAAAGAACAGAGTAGGGCGGAAACACTGTCAGCGGAGGTTATGAAACTTACAGCCGAACTCAGACGTTCAGTGCAATCTTATAACAACCTTGCGAGACTGTAATGCTTTTTATCATCCTCTGAACCTGTCATCTGATTGTTAGTAAAGGTTGTGTCATGGGTGACAAAACCATGTCTTCCTCGTGCAGGTATAGACCAGTTTTCCGAAATATAGAGAACGAGCTTATGAAAATGAAGCAAGAAAGTTTTGTCTCCATTCAGCTGTAAGTTTCCTATGATTCCATTCAATCTTCATCCTGTGTTTCTACTACGGGATCAGATCAATGACAGTTTATATTAAGCATGCTCAAGAATTTTTCCAATTATGAATATGTATTACTATGTTACTGTGGTGCTTGTGAACAGTGTTCCCCGAAGCAGCATTTATTTCTCTTTAATTTTTCAAACCACAGTTCATTATGCATTACCTGGACAAAAAAAATTAGGGAATGGACGCTTGTCAAATAATGTAAATTGTCAAGAAATGCTTGTTTTTTTGAGAGAATTTATTTTTGTTGTAAATTTTTAGTGTTATGAAGTCATATAAGAAAAACAACCCTGAATTATACGAGTTGTGGGCAAATACATCTTGTTTATTTCTTGCAGTTTATACTTTAAAAAAGACGGTTGACGCCATCCATGCACATATATGGTAGTAAAATAATCCAACACTCTTAACATCCTTATTTTCTTTAAAAGAAATTGGTAGCCATGACATACAGAGGTTGTTGAAACACATTAAAAGCCCATAGTTAGTCGGCAGAGACCGTGTCAATCTTGCCGGAAACAGCACCGGAGATGACATTAGACCAGATTACAGGGCCATAGACAGTGAGCATGGCGTTGGTTTGCAGCACGAGAACAAACTCGAATACGTGGGTGAAGCCACTCTGTTAGTCCAGAGAACATCACCACCCCAATGCTTCACTCTCAACTCACCATTAGCTTCCAAGTTAACGTAACAGTCATGCATGGTTCGGTCAGTGACACCAGTCTGCCATTTTGTGGCTCCGTCGCCGTTGAGCACCAGGTTGCAGTCGTCCAGCAGTGTGAGTTCATTGTTCCCATTAACGATCGTGGTTCCGATGGGTGCTACATCACCGGAGTAGAGCACTGACTCAGTGGTCTTCGTCCAAGTCCAACCAACAATCCCTGCTGTTAGTTGTGCCGAAGAGGACCCAGCACTCCAAAGCTGGGGACCATATATACGAAGGGTGCCGTCATAGCGGAGGACGAGGGCATAGTACCCAACTTGGGACATAATGCCGCTGCTCCAGAGTGGGTAGCGAAAACGTGGGTGCCAAACGGCGAGTTTGCCGTTCAGGTCCAGAGTGACGTAGCACTCAGCTGAATAGCCCCCTGTCATGGTTTCCCACACTCTTGTGCTGCCATTTTTCAGGACGAGGTTGCAATCAGATTGCAGGGTCAGGGAGTATTCCATGTACGTCAGGTTTTGGCCCCCCGCTGTCAGGACGTCGCCTCCGATCATGAAGTT
>NC_052488.1:24152401-24166915 GCF_009730915.1 Dioscorea cayenensis subsp. rotundata
ATGTTACGTATTGCTGATGTCCTTGGCCATCTCAGCAACATATAATTAGAATTCTGAGGATCGTGTAGGCCTTTGTTGTTGTTCATTGTTCAGCTTCCTGCCTACCGTCCGAGGAGGCTTTAATTATCTTATTGGCAGCGTTATATGTCTATGGCAACTAATGACCTGCAAGATCATATGAATGTTAGAGAAACGAGGTGTACCGTTTCCATTCTATGCTGTACAATGGGCCCGCATAAATGCGTGCAAGGCCACACGAATGTTAGATAAAAGCTCTCATCTTCATACACTCTATCTACAATATGGCCCACCATTCAATTTGTACAAAATGGTCCAAACTATATTACAAAATGTCAAAGGGTATTAATTCATCTCATCATGCTTACATTTTTATTTTTAGTCTTTCTATTTTAAATTATAATATTTTTAATGCACTATTTTAGTCTGTTCTATCAGTCCCATGGACCTATAGGCACGTAAACCATTAAAAGAGTCAGCGTGTCACTTCCGGGAAACAATAGTAGTAGTACTAAATCTTTCTGATTTAAAATAAAGGAAGCCTAAAAAGATAAATTTGATAAAGAGATTATTTACAAATGTACACATATGTATATTTTGATTGGATAAACCATGATTTATTAACAAAATTGCAAAGGTGCTCAAAAGTAACAAGCAAAGGAACAAAAGAAAATATAGCCCAAAACAGCTCAAATTAAAAAGCATACACTAAAAGTGAATGAGAATGACCAAAAATTGGACTGGGACGAGAACAAATAGTGGACTACACTTCGGAGCGCTAGGATCTCGAACATCAACAAGGCGGCCGTCTACACCGGATCTTGAACGTCAATAAGGGGGTCGCTTGCAACGAAAAGTCGAAAGGGACCCAGTGAAATTGAGACTCCATCCGATGCTTTCTTCCAACTTTTGCTTTTTGGGTCGCATGGTCGATTAATCCAAAACAATTAGCATGTCACTAGCTTTTGTATATTAAGGAATGAATTCATCATTATATCAATTAATCAATTAGCGTTGTAATTAATTGTACTATGTTATCATTTGTACCATATTGTGGTGATAGCATGAGATCCCATAGATATTCTTGATTCTCAAAGGAATATAATGTTAAAGATGGGAAATAGTGATTTTGTATTGTTTTTGATATTGTTTGATTCTCAGGGCAACTTCCATCTTGTAAGGGCTGCCACGTCGCGGCTGTTCCCGCATTATTTAACACTTAACCTCGACCTCCTTACTTGAGGTGTGAAGCTTTCCACCAATCTCCTCAATTTCATATTGTAGATTACCAAAACATAAGGAGATGCTATACATGAGAACATGAGGTTATTTCTTTCAAACCAAATGCTATACCAAAATTGCACAGATGAGGAGGAGCTTGAGATCTCTAACAATAGAGTTACTGTTACACACCCATGATGCAAGAATGACAAGAAAGAATTTCATTGACAACAAAAATGTGATGAGCGTAGTGTATTTCTTATAGGTAGAGGCGCGCTATGGCTTTTTCTCATTCTTGTATAACATCAACTTCCTCATTATGACAGAGAGAGCGGAAGGTGGAAATCGACCAGGTTAGTAAATTGTTGAAAACCATGCAAAGACCAGCGCTTTCCTTCCTCTCAAATGGTTCCTATCTTGATTGCTAATGAGTACGCTTGTCTTGCGCTAGTTGATGATCTTTTGAGGGAAAAGAAACCGCTTCGCTGGTGTGGTCTCGATCGATCGATCTATACATAATATTCGTGGGAATCTATCAAGTCTCGTAAGTGATCGAGATCCACGGTGAACTTGGCAGTAAAGGGAGTATGCCACCAATCACGACCATCAAGGGTTGGGCAATCTCCGGTCATCAGCACAATCAGCATCTCAAAAACATCTGCATGCATAGCCCTTTCTAGTAAGGTTGGTGGCACCGTATCCAAATCTTCTAACCATCACCTTATAGATTGATGGCATTTACAAAGTCATGTTACCTTATAGATTGATGGCATTTACAAAGTCATGTCGCTCCCTCAACTTACAAATTACAATTGAGTTGTAGTAATATGGCTTATCAAAGGTTAGAATCTTGATTGTCCCATGGAAGAGACGAAGATCTTGATTTTTAAGCGAGATAGGTATCCTTCTAAAAGGGTTTTTACTAATCAAACATCTATGATCCCGCTCATTTAAAAATTGTAGAAAGATTGTACCATATTGATATATGGCAACCGTCCTTTTGAATAGAAACAAATAAAAGTTTTTATTCTATTTAGGAATTCATGAAAGTTTGCTTTTTAATATTTTACTAACAAATAACCCCCACATGCATAAATCATAAATTTATTAATAGAAATATAGATAAACCACAAAATTTACTAAAAAGCAGGCATTAGAATGACAATATATAGAAAAGAACTAGTCATTGGAAAAATGAGAATTAAGAGATGCTTGAGTCCCGCTAGTAGCAATCGTTCTACTATTTGGAGATATTGAAATATTTCCCAAGGATAAAACAAGCAATCCTCAAAATCTCTATCTTAAGGGATCAGGAATAACAAAATTATTTATACATCCCGATAAAAATTTAGATAAAGCGTGGAAGAAATGGTAAAAGATAGTTGAGTGGATATCTTATCAATAATAATAAAGATTAAATCAAAATTAAAAATTATATTATTAAATAAATAATATAAAGCGATGATTAAAAATACTTATCCCAAATAAATATTGTCTTTTGAAATATATTTAAAAATACAACACTAGCCACCCATTGGTAATGAATGGGAATAGACTACAACAAAAGGGAAACAAGACACAAACAAACAATACATTTATTTATTAATCATGGTAGAGTTATTTTTCATCTTAAAAAGTTGTTGCACATTCATTGGTGGCTTGTTCATCAGGAAAAGGTATTCGAAGATGTGTTTTCTCATTCAATTCTGCATAACATTCATTGGTGACTTGTTCACTAGAGATAGGTATTCTAAGATGCCTCTCCTCATTTAGATTCTACATTATCTCTTTCACCAGAGATGGGGGTCACCCTATTTTAATAGTGGATTTTTTTAAACAACTTGCTCAATTTGGTAATTAAGAAAAAACCCTTCCTATTGTTTATACCATTCTTACATTTATAATTTTAATTTTTTAAAAATATATTTATATATTTTATAGAGAAGTATTTATATCTTCCTCTAACTTTACGCCCGATATCATGTAATTATTTTTATATCTCCAAAAAGTCTCCGACATCATAATAGCTTATTTTTTTAGTATTTTTATCAGAAATACCCCTAAGCGATTTTAAACGGAAACACAAAATAGTAAACAACAAATAAAAATATTAAACATCAACAACAAATATTAAACATAAATGTTACATTTTAAATGGAAACTTGTGTAGTTATACACAAACACACAATATTAAATAAAAAATTATAATTAATAAACTGTAAGTACATTTTGTAAGTGAGTCAAAATTAGATTTTTAGATAAAATAAACTAGTATAGAGACTGAAAAATAAGTAAACTGAAAAGGAGAGACTGACTTCAATTTTTATATGAATATATTGGTTCTGAAAATGATAATATTTATTTATTAATTTAAAAAAATAGATAAATCAAATTTATTAAATAAGAAAAAACAATATAAAATAACAAAACAAGGAAAAAAAGAAAAACGTAAAGTCCACTAAAAATTGACACTAATACTACAACAAAAGAAACAAACAAAGATAATAAAAAAAAACCTGAAAAGAATTCATGAGTGAAGGAGAGCCAGCCACATCTCCCAAGACAAAAGAGATATTAAATGAGACGCGAGTTTTTATAAGATTTCTCATTTTCTCCATTTCATAAAAAAATTACTGAAGTGCCTCCAGTGTTAGCTAAAAACTGGTTGGTGTTGAAAAACAAGATTCTGACCTTGGAAAATCTAGCGAGAAGGAGGTGTAATAAACTACCGACTGACACATGTGTCAGGTGTCATGCTGATACTGAGTCGATTGACCACCTATTCATCCACTGCCCTTTTGCACTCCATGCTTGGGAGTACTTTGTGACAATTCTTAGGCTACCCGGTGTCCCGTCTTCTATTGATGACCTTTGGGGTCGGTGGCGGATGTGTTTACATCATGATAGAAGAACTTTTGGAGATCTTGTTGCGAAAGCTTTAATTTGGAATATTTGGCTTGCTAGGAATAATTGTATTTTTAATGCCAATTACATGCCTTCTCATGGTCTCATTGTGAAAATTGATCGCATTCTTGTATCATGGTACTCTTCTTTCGCAGAGGTGGTCAGAGTGAAGATGGAGGACGACATCAGCAAGGTTAAAAAAAGTCTGGAGTTCCTTGGGCCTCGTGCTCAAGGCTTCGATGAGGCGAGGACCTCTGTGGAGGAGATTATCCCAGATGATGGCCAGGTTCTGAGTGTTTGTGCTCTTGGGGGTTGTTGCCCGTTTTGTTGTTGTACTGTACCACATCTAGTGGTTGGTATCTTTTGTATTCTCTTTAGCTTTAATTTGAATTGGTTTATCCACTTTTTCAAAAAAAAAAAAGAATGCCTAAATATCAAATTTTAGAAAAGAAAACCCTGCGAACCCAACTGCATGATTTTTTTTAATAAATCAGTGATTTATTTATTTTATTCAAAAAAAACCCAACTGCATAAATAAATGTAAAATAATTTTAAAAAACACACCACCCCAACCGAGAGTGAATGACTGTAAGTTGACTTATTATATATATAATAAATGATAAATAGCTCATAACTTGAATCCCAGCAAGGAATACATTATATTTATTTAAATAATTAAATATTGTGTAAAAATTTAAAAATAAATAAACTATAAAATTCATTACAAAACGGAAGAGAAAAACCATAAACATTGCATACGATGTTAACAAAAGTAATTTTGGGAGCTTAGTTTAGTTATGAAATAATTTCATAACTAAAAATACCGCTAACATATGCCATGTATTTTTGAAAAATATATTTATTTATGTAATTAATATATTCATATGGCTACCAAATATTCTTTATAGATTAAATGTTTCAATATTTATGTGAGAGGTAAAAAATACTTTTTATAAAATAATTTAATAATTTAAGACAATAATTTATGAGTATTCAAAGAATCAAAACTTTTTTGGGTAAACATAAAAGTGAAAATTTTATATAGATATGGACAAGGTTTTCAGACCCGGACCGGGCATCGACTCAGAGAAGGGTAGGGGTCAAGGGTCGAGGGGTTCAACCGGGTTAAATCGATGTTGAACCGGGGTCAATAATTTTTATTAAAAATAATATAATTTTTTTAGTTATATATAATTAAAAATTAAATATTGAAGAATAAAAATATAAAAATGATTTTTAAAAAAATTTAAGCCAGTATTTTATATAAATAAATATTGAAGTACACTATATTAAAAATGTGGAATACACCAAAATAACACAATCATAAACTAATATAAAATTAATTGAGAAGCATAAAAATATTCACAAGGAAATACACAACTAAGAAATTCATAAAAAAAATTAAAATAAAAATATTCCCTTAGTCTCTCCCTTCCTTAGTTTTATAATTTTACATTATAACCCCCAAACATTAATATATTATAAAATAAAGTAAGAATTAAAAAAAAAAATTGTGCAAACCAGGGTTGATGACCGGGCCGGGTCACCAGTCTGATCACCCGGGTTGCCGGTTCAACCCCGGTTTTATCAAAATCCTGTTTTATATATTGAACCGGACCAGTTTTAAGGCCGGGTCCGGATCAACCCGGTCCGACCACCCGGTCCGGTCTGGGTCTGAAAACACTGGATATGGGTGTCTCTAGCAATGTATTAGTGATTTATCTATTTTTTAAAAAAATATAGATATGAGTGCAATTTCAGATTTTTAAGAAATGGAAAATTTTTAGATAAAATTCCTTTTTTTTTAATGAATTTTATAAAATTTAACAACATTATTTTTGTAGAATTTTTTTTAAGAAAGAAATAGCTTTTTCCTGCAAAATATTTGATGAAATTTATAAGAAATCATTTTCAATGCTGGCTAAACTCATAG
The DNA here is from genome assembly GCF_009730915.1 of Dioscorea cayenensis subsp. rotundata. NCBI lineage: Eukaryota > Viridiplantae > Streptophyta > Magnoliopsida > Dioscoreales > Dioscoreaceae > Dioscorea > Dioscorea cayenensis. Next base: position 24,158,478 of record NC_052488.1, read on the forward strand.
TTTTTTATTAAATTTAGAAATTATCATCTTTAAAGGAAATAAAACGGAGATAGGAAGAAATTAATGTGCGGATGCAAAGTCTGAATTTTAATAAAATAAGCTAAAACTATTTATTTTTAGGGAAAATTACTGTTCACCCATAGTAATTTTTAAACACCCCGGACATCCTTTCCGTTAGTGTTTAACTTCCCTATTACCCCCTACCGTTCACTTCAAATGAGTCCATGTTGTGAAATCCCATTTTTGGCCTTGAAAATGTGTGGGAAAGAAAAAGCGCCAAATCATCATGTTCAACCTTTTTCGAGGGCTTTCTACTTGGTTTCTGATAGAGCGATGTATAGGAGTTGCATTACATCTTGTGTTCTCCTCATTTCTCCTCATTTGAGTTGTTCGACTTCAGTTCGCGGTTCGCGTGTCTGGTGAGAATCTCTTCGTTGCTATCGGGTTTGACCATTCGGTACGGAGTTTATTATGGCGACTCATTTGTGGTAGTGCGGGTGAAATTTATCATACGAAATATATAAATCGGTTTCTCCAATGGAAAATGAAGTTGATTTCCATCGGATTGGTCAAGTGCACTTCATCTTCAAAATGAGTCTGTATTCGATTTTTATTGTCGAAAGGCGAGCATGTGCCATTGTCGTCTCCGTTTGAAAATGAGTTCATTTCGTTTAGTAAAGTTCTTCTCGCTTTATTGTTATCTTTTTGTATATTTTTAAAATAATGTTTAACTATTTGCTATTATCCGTTTAAATATATTACTAATATGTTTAATAATTATCATATCCGTTTAATACTTGTCATCTCCGTTTAACATTATCTTTACATGTATAACTTTTCATATTAACGTTTAAATTCTCAAAGTCTATGCGTAAAAGCGGTGATCTTTTTCGTTTGATCGAGTGTTGGCGGTGACGATGGCGGGTAGCAAGGTTATGGTATCCCGTGCATAAAAATTAATGACGACATTAATTCTTATGCACGGTAACATCATATCGAACACCGTTCGTTGTGTCAAATCGATCAATGTCGGTCCAGCTGCTGCGTTTGATCCCGGATATGAAGAGTCAGCCTGCTTTTGGACTTCACACCATAAATAACCAGGAAGAACCCTTCTCATGGACAACCACTCGTCGTTGTCCTCATCATCATCATCATCATCATCATCATCCTCCTCCTCCTCCTCTTCCTCTTCCTCCTCTTCCCACTGGACAACCACTTTTCACCGAAAGGATGTTTGGTGAACCTCCTTCCTTATCTTGAGAATCAATCGGTAGTAATCACGCAACAAGTTAAACTATCTTTTTCGCCCAGCAAAAATGCTCGCATAATTGCTCGAATGCAGAGGATTCTCCAGTGTGGATGACGGAAGCAATTAAGCGAGCTTTTCGACTTGGGTAAGAAAAGAAAGTTTTTCACGTGTATGCGTGATTGCGGAGGATTCTCTAGAGGAGGAGGTCGAGAAACATCCTTTAAGACAGGGGTTGATATTTATCACTGAGACTTTTTGTTAGCGTTTAAGAATATTACGCCGACTAGCAGAACTATGTCGCTCGTGTTTAACTCACCAAGATATCTTCAGCTTAAGTCCCGACCATGACACATTGATTAATAGTCGCTTTTTATGAATGTGTTTGTTTAACCTTTTTAGTGTTGTAAAGTTGTGCGAGTTCAAGTTGATCGCATGTTATGCAAATCACGCGTGAGCATTCGAATGTACGGACACTTGTTTTCAGGTATACGAGGGTCGAGTCATGAGTGTCCAAAGTCCTGTAAATGTTGTAAATGTTGTAAATGTTTTGTAAATGTTTTGTAAATGTTGTAAAGCGAATGTTTTATTTGAATGTGAACTTCTGAAATTTAAACAGAGACCTAGTAAAAACAATGTGAGAAACAAAAGAACGTCATTGTAAACAATAGAAAAAGTTAAACAATACGCAAGTTACTCTTTAAAACAATGACAACGGTGTTTAAGAAAATACGTAAAGATGTTTTAAACAATGACGCGAGGGAGGTACCCATCTTCAACGCTACATGTCGCTGAAAGCATTCAATTTAAAGCATAACATATATTTTTAAATAGTTAAGTCACTATATTTAAACGTTTTACGTATTATTTACATGATATAAACTTTATCTAAACCGGTAATCGTTATGTTAAACACTATGCGTATCTCGCTTTAAACATAAAAACTCGACGGGTTAAACAGACACTCATGTCGAGCGACTGACATCGTCTTCATCGCGACAGTGGCATATATTTTTCCTTTTTCGCCTTTCCTGATGGAGGGAAAATACCGCCCAACTCACATCACGCCTAGTCTAACCTCTATGTACTTTTTGTCTTCATCGCTGATAGATTGATATATATATATATATATGCACTTTTTGTTTGCTCTATACGACCGCCTGTTTGTTGCTTTTACATCTTCATCATCTTCTTCTTCTTCTTCTTCTCTGCTTATTTTTGTGTTCTTCATTTCATTTGGTTTGTACTGATTTCGGTTTTCGGCCGATATATTATGGAGAGTTTTTGTGGTATTCTAGATTCAACGGGGAGGAAGAGTAGCAATGCTCACGGCCGCACTTGGGAGTCGGTGCTACTGAGATATGCGAGCGATGGGGTCTCAAGTTTCTCTCGGTGGTTAAGTCTCATCACACCGACGGATATAAAACGGTTTGCCCAATAGAAAAACGATGTCGATTTCCACTGATGCGCCACGCACTCCATCTTCAAATGTCCGTCAGTTGATCTTGTCGACGAGATGTAAAAATGTGCCATTGACGATCTCTAATGAAACGAAGTTTTACTCGTCAGAAGTTCTTTCTCTTTTAATTGCTCCACATGGTCTAGGGCCATTAGTGCTTAAATACGTCCGCCAATCGTTACACATATCAGACTAGTCGCTTACGTGTTATTAGTTAATCGCTTAAGTATTTAATTTAACGCTTAAATATTGTCATTATCACTTAAACATTATATTCTCCGCTAACATATTGATCTTTTCATTCGATCGGCGGTCAAGGTGAATTCATGATTCTACGAGTGCTCCAACATCCCCTAGCGCGACCTCGACAAGACGGATGCTCTTCCCTCGCCGATCATTCAAGCGTCAGCCGCTAGATATTGACAACGCTGACTTTGGTTTTAATCATTTCGTGGATGTATTTCAAAATCAGCAATCAAAAAGCGAATTTTGATTTCAAACTATAAAGAACGAAAAACATCGGGCGACTCAGTGGAATGCGACTGGACGGTCACATCATCGGGCGCCTTCTACGCATCAAAAAGAGTATAATCAAAAATACTTTCGTAATCAAGACAATCAACCTCACACACACTTGCGGTGGTGGTATAGGTTCAAGCGCCGCATCCGAAAACCGCGCCCAAAACGGGTTAGCGCACGAGTGATCTCGTAGTCTCACGACCGCCCCTCGTACAAGGCCATCGACATCGTGGGCGACACAGCGTTACGGAACATGGTGTCCATATACTACAAGGCAGCTTTTGGCTGAAAACAGAGTACGCCTCGTGGTCCTCGACGGCAGTGACATCTCCCGCCTACGATCGCTTGCTTTTGGTATGTGGATAAGTGCGTCGAGACAAATCCTTAAAGTATGCTGATCGCGTGGAAAGAGACGGGTGCATCATTTTAAACGCATTCTTTTCAAGGTCGGTCATGCGGGATTCAAGAGGCTCGGTAGTCACTTGTTTCTCAACGGTACACACCTCCCGGAAAAATATCGGGCACACTCACCTGGGTGCACAAAGGGAAAGATGGAAACAATGGTTTTTCCACGTCAGCCTTCGCGGTATAGCGACAACCCAGACCGATGCCAATCGGACTTGGTTCATATCTAAGTTAGGCGACGCCTTATACGAGGACGGAGATTATCAGCGAGATACCTACCTTCAGTGGCTCGGACAGTGTCCAAGGGCCTCAGTAGAGCTTAAATGCGAGAGTCTTCCCTTCGCCGCCACACTGCATACTGCCTTCACATTTGGAGGCCAATTTTATGAAAGCCAACATCGACTGGGAAGTCATCGAGTGAGGAGGCCGTCTCATATGCTTCCGCGATGCGTGGGTATCCACGGCTAAAGATTTCACGATACCGTGAAATGAACCGCAGCACACATCACCCAAGCTCATCACTGCTGATTAATAAATCGGATATGGCACATCGGGTCGACCATCCGGCTCGGAGGTGATCGCTAGTGAGATGTGTCAAACGTCAGCTGAGTCGCTCAATGCTTTGGATCAAGGAAGCACTGCTCATTTACGCGTGACTTTAAAATGGTCGACTCCATAAGGTTTGCGTAATGTTGGTTTTCACACTTAACACGTAGTGTCACCCTTTAAACATTCTCAATCTTTGTTTAATTACACTTATCTGACTTTAAATATTAATCCTTACGCTTAAATATTTACAATAATGTTCAAACATGTTTACGTAATTATTTAACCATCACCGCCTTTTGTTTTAACCTTATTCGTCAGTTCAAGTCGATGCGCATGTTATGTAACCCAAGGAGCAAGCTTAACAAACGGGAGACCCACTTACGCCCGCACATACATTCTGGTAGAGATCATTGTCGAGGACAAACCTAAATCTTCGCGGTTGGTCGCTGTGTCGACGATCGCTATCGGCGATCGACATCAAGACAAAGAACTCAGAGATCTCGCCATCGTAACTTGTTCATGTCAAGGTCGGCAAGTTTATGGTATCCCTTGCAAACACGCTATGCAGTTAAACGAATAATGCAGCATGATCACCAACGACATCGATTATATTAGCGGTACTTCACCGCCGGCATTACAAACCCATGCGATAAGGAAGCTATATTCCCATACCCGACGCTACGATGCAGCCTTCGACTGTAAAATCGCGAGCTTCGCTTATGCAATCACTGCGATTTCGAGAAGGCGAAAACTGCGCTGCCCAGACGAAAAGAGGATCGAGTCACACGCTTGATGTCCGCGCGAGTTACATCTGCATCCTCTCGCCACGGATCCTGGGTCACAATCGACCAGCCATCGGTAAATAAGCCGACGATGACTTTAGTGGAAACATCAGTGTATTGATGGGTAACTTTCCATATTTAAACTCTTACTCTTTTAACCCGAATCTCGAATGTGCTTTAAACGTAGACATTGTTATTTTAAACGGATACATCAGAAGTTGAAATATTTCAATTTGATGTTTAAACGATATATAGTATATTTAAACAATGAAAGTGAAATGTACACAATTAGAACGTGAATTAAACAATGAAACGAAACCCGAATGGAATTTAACCTGCTTTACAATTCAAAAAAACAAAATTTACATTTACATATACAAGTCATGTTCTTCGAAAACAAAAACAATGAATTGAATTTGTCCAGGTTTACACTCGAAACAAAATTGATATTGAGATATACAGACATGTTCTTCAAAAAACAAAAATTTAACCTCTTGTGACGACTCCCCTTGTCATGGACACCCCTACCGCCCTCCTTAGCATGCGGTAACATACCTTAACTGAGGTAAGGAACGTCTGCCTCATGTAGCCGAACTTCTCACCCCAAAGTAATTGCTCAATAAACCGCGATGACGACGGCACAATCGACGCTTCCTTATTTTTGGTACGGGTTTCCAAGTCACGCACGAGCTGGTACTTTTGTTGCCGCCGACCGCAACTCCATATCGACACAACTGTCGAATAGATCTCCACTGCCGAGATATGCAAGTCGAGATTAGAATACCGATTAAATACCAAAACATATATTAATCGGACATAATTAAAGAACTTTACCATGTCCAACGCTGTCCTTTTATCGTACTCGACATGAAGAATACCGTATATTTTTGTTTATCATTGTCCGTGACGCACGACATGGAGCAGTGGCCATTCATGATTATCGGAGGATCATAATTAACTTTCACGCAAGTGCGCATAAAGCATCCCCGCGACCATAGCTATAATTGTTTCATGCGTCATCCGCTTTGACATAAAACAACGCAAGCGGTCTCGGGTGATGGAGGCGCGTCTTGTAAGGATATGGCTCTTCGCCGACTTTTCAGTACTATACATACGAAAGCCGCCCATCACATCATCTAGCCATCTCCTTCCCCTCAAACAACAAGTATTTGTCGCGTGGTGGTGCTCATGCGCATTCCTCCACACGACGACATGATCGAGTGTTAAAACGATAATGATATAATAAGACCATATTGTAAATATTTAAATGATATTATCAATCGTTACATGATATTATATATAATTAAACGTTAAGACAAAAGTAAATGATAACATAAAAAGGCATTAAATACTATTAGAAAATCGTTAAACACTATAACAAAAACCCTTTAAAACAATATCATAAAACTTTTAACCACTTATGGCCCATAGAGGCTTGAGGAAGATCCTCATCAACCTCGCCTCATTTGTTAAGACGCGCGACAGCCAACCCACTTTCTTCCTTCTTCGGATTGTGTGCTCCTCGAGCGTCCCGGGTCCCATTTTCGATCGCCTCGATCATCTCTCCTCGCTGGGTTCTCCGTCGGGTCTTCAGCGATCATCTTCCTTCGACGCTGGATCGGCGCGGCGTACAGCATCAACCCTGCGTATACATCCTTACAGGCTGGTCGTTCTTGTCGTGGATCGTGTCCGGCTTCACGCGGGGACGACTTACGACAGCGATCAACCGCAGCACACATCCTTACATGGTCTCCTTGGCTTGTGGGTGGGACCGTGGTCCCCGCTTGACGGCGGGCATCGGTCGGGCCACCGCTTACGTTTGCCACTAAGTAATAACAAGAGATTTCAACGATCTTCTCAACCGCGGGTCTCTGACACATTGACCACTGGAGACACACCCTTGACTGTTCTTGCACTCGTGGATTGTGTCCATCTGATGCCGCATCTTGCAGCCTGGCTCCACCGGTCCATCGATTCATCAAGTTAAGAGAGTTAACGATCTTTCCTCAAACTCATGCCAAGAATCTGCCACATCATCTCACGGTATGTCCTCCACCGTCACGGGCCATGTCATCACCCGATGCATGACTCAAGAATCACGATCGTCACGTGGTGTCGCTATCAAGCTTTATCGTCACCCGCGTGGCAGACAGAGGCAGATTACCTCTCCTCTTTTCGCAAGTCTCTTCAAATGTGGCCGCCTTTGAAACGACCTTCCCGGCGATGTCGCTCGCCCGCGTACTTCGACACGCTCCTGTTCGTCCTGGTGCTTCTGGGCTCTTGGAGGGATGGCGACCCGGCGTGAACGCCCTTCCAGCCATCACAACACGAGCTTGACATGCCGAGGGAAACTCGGTACTATCAATATTCCGTACGCTCGCTATTAAGAGTCATGCGACATCTCTTTGCCCCAACGCCGCGCGCGTGTCGCTACTCGGTCGGAGGGCCCGCCATGGCCTGGGCCGCCACAATCGGGGACCGGCCATGCTGCCGTGGTAGTGTGTTGCGCAATCACGGTAGAGAGGGCTTCGTGCTGGGCCGAGGAACGCGCAAGCGCCGTGGCGGGCCGGGAAGTAGAGAATCGGCCCAGCGCGCATGTATAGAGGGCCGGGCTCTCATCCCGGCTTTTCGAGTAAGCGGTGTGTTCCGTGAGCACATAGCATCCATCTGCCGGTCACGTCTTGGTCAAGCGCCCACAAATATTTCTTCTTCAAAGATTCGGCTGCGAATCACCATTGTGAAACATACACATACGAAACCAAACACACCAAAGACTCATTTCATTTTAAACTATACTATATTTAAACAGTAGTGTTTATATATTTAAACGTTATAGAATATAATTAAACGGAGAACAAATATTTAAACCAAGTATGGCTGTCACGACGCTTAAATCGCAGAATACCAGGTTAACTACGCGAAAATGTTTAAAAATGATTAAAGACTTACAGCAACATCGGGTCCATGATTTATTACCTCTTTTCCATCGAGCGGTCTGACAAGTCGGGGTTTCTTACCATCGCTTGCTTTCGTAGTACTTTCAATCGTAGCACAAACATCCTTTGTGGACTCGCGACGGACTTTCTTCCCCGCTCGGCCACCAGTAAAATCTGTATCGCTGCTAATCGAGCAACCCTTTAACGTACGTGTTGGTCTTCTCCCCGACGCATCTATTCTGCAATCGAGAGCTACAGCCAGTGGAATATCCTCCATAAGCCACTCAGTGCGTCGCGCGCGCTCTTGCGCGTCATTTCCAGACGGCCGGTAGATCACTTCGACATACAATCAACGATCCGGGCCTGGAACCGAGCACGACGATTGGGAAGAGGACTGATACCTACATGAGGTACACCATCGAGTTTCGACAAAATTATCTTCTCCTCCGCTTTGTCGAACAAGTCGCACTGCAGTGTTTTGATGGAGTCTCCTCGTCTCTCGTAGGTTTTGATAGATACCTCGACCGACCGGTTTTCGG